>NW_026986494.1:0-21230 GCF_018555375.3 Anguilla rostrata
CAGCCAGAGAGGATACGGGTCATGGGGCCCTAGCTGTTTCCATTTCACTCATTTTCACATTTTCATTATCCATACCTGAGAGCTTCAATAATGGTAATTCCCATTCATCAGTATGAGCACAATGTGCTATCTTTCATAAGACACCCTGATTGTAGCTGACTTTTCAATATATTGCTATCTGGCCATAAGCCAGGGGTGTGCCATCTTTGAGGACATTCCAGCCCGTTAAATGCTCTGTCAAGGAGCTAGGAGGCACCCAAATAATTGATTAAGCAAATGCAAGTCCATCCTTTGCGGAAGTTTTTTTTTTTTTGGAAGGCATGATGTATAATGATTGACCAGTGGATCCACCTCTCCCCATCAGCCATGTCCGTAATTGACGTGACTTCAAACTAATGCTTAACAACAAGGACATTCCAACTGCCATACATATATTCCTCGATTCCTCAGTCTCCATGCCCTTTCCTTGTTTCCTTTCCTTGCATCCTCCAATGGGAATAGTTGGGAGCAAGGAAAGGAAGCAGGGAGATGAAATAAGCAAATGGAAGGAGCCGACGTTGACAACGCATGATCGCATCAATTTCACATATTTTTGACTCAAGCTTAGCCTTCCATACCAAAGGAAAAGAGACAAAGAAAGGAGAAAAAAAATAAGCAACTGAAACGCCATGGAAAACTGCTTCCTCCCATTCAGGAATGTCCCCCACACACAGGTGAGCACCCATTATTACCCTGAAACCATATAGAGCGCCATCTGTGGTGCGTGAACTAAAAGTGCAGGCAAATTTCAAACAAACCCAGAGTCGCATCCAAAGACCGTGTTTTTGTACCTAGAAAATGAACATTACTTTGGTATAAAGTCGTTGAAAGGTTTCTTAGGCAGTGATTACTGCTACACGCCTTTTACAGCAAAAGCTAACCACCGATGTAAATACTATAATGTTTTTTTTAGTCCTGAATGTTCTTCGCACCCTTTAAAAGCGGTAAAGTGTAAAGACTGTGGACGTATATGTCGGTCAGCTTTTTGTTACACAGCGAATAAAGCTGTCAAACTGAATGATGCTACGTGTAAAATGAGCACCCCATGTGACACACACAAGTATTGCGAACAGTGTGGCACGATGTACATCGTCAGTGCTAAAAAACCTGTACCACATCGTTGTAGTGTGCGGCGTTGCGTCAACTGTAATGATGAGCTGGTTGCTGATAATAGACATGTTTGTTACATTCAGCAAGTCAAACCTGAACAGCCGAGCGAACGCTATGTGTTTTACGATTTTGAGTGCCGACAGGATGACGGTGTACATGTCGCTAATTTTGTATGCTGTACCGATTTTAACGGGGTGCGTTGGACAGCAGCAGGTGACGGTTGTGTGGAGGCCTTTTCCCGTCGGTTCCGTACCCCGAAATACAAAGGGTACACATTTATTGCACACAATTCGAAGGGTTATGATGGCTACCTAATCATGCAACACTTAATTAAACAAGGTGTCACACCATCCATTATAGCTCAAGGCAGCAAACTGCTTTGTATTACCGATGATGCATTTGAACAGCGTTACAGATTCCCTCAACTTCCTCACAATGAAGCTGAGCACCATGCCATCGGCTTTAGGCTTTGAAAATTCCAAAAAGGGCTACTTTACACACTTTTGGAACACAGTCGCAAATCAGAATTATACAGGCCCGTACCCACCACCTTTATACTATGGTTACAATACCATGTCAGAAAAGGAGAGGTCTGAGTTTATGCAATGGTACGCAACCGTATCTGGAAGGGTGTTTGACTTTCGCAAGGAGATGTCTGAGTATTGTATTAATGACTATGCCTGACAATTACATTCTCAAGCAAAAGTCTTTTTCAACACCGGCAATTCAGTGGTTAGAATATCTGAGCCATCGTGACAATGTTTTCATACAACATGCTTTGAACCGGGGAGAGGTTAAATTTGGGCTGTACTTTTTAGACGGGTATTCAGAGGTGTACGTACAGCCTTTGAGTTCCTCGGTTGTCTGTTCCATGGTTGTCCTCAGTGTTTTTTACATTACATTACATTATAGGCATTTAGCAGACGCTCTTATCCAGAGCGACGTACAACAAGTGCATTAGTTCATGATGTAGAGGTGCAAAAGAAACACTAGAGTGAAGTAAGGATCGTAGTGCCAGAAGTGACCACATCGATCAGGACTCCAACCCTGTAGAGTAAGCTTGTTCAGCAAGCAAGAATCCTACCAAGTACAAACTAGCACTGGAATCACATCTAATCACACCTAATCAGACAAAAACAATCCTGCCAGATACACTAACATAATCATACTATCCTAACTAGGTACAGTGAGCTAAACTATAGGCTAGGGAGGGGTGGGGAGAGGTGCAGCCTGAAGAGATGAGTCTTCAGTCTGCGTTTGAAGGTGGTGAGATTCTCTGCTGTTCTGACCGTCACGGGGAGGTCATTCCACCAGCGAGGGGCCAGGACAGACAGCAGACGGGAGCGGGAAGTACAGACGCGAAGAGGGGGAGGTGCCAAGCGTCCAGAGGTGGCAGAACGGAGAGGTCTGGCTGGTGTGTAGGGTCTGATGATCCTCTGAATGTACCCTGGTGCTGACCCCTTAGGTGCCTGGTATGCAAGCACCAAGGTCTTAAATTTGATGCGAGCCATGACAGGCAGCCAGTGGAGGTCAGTGAGCAGGGGGGTGACATGGGAATGTCTGGGGAGGTTGTACACCAGACGTGCTGCAGCATTCTGGATGAGCTGCAGGGGTCTGATGGCGGATGCTGGCAGACCAGCCAGTAGTGAGTTGCAGTAGTCCAGGCGGGACAGGACCATCGCTTGAACCAGGAGCTGGGTTGCGTAGGTGGTGAGGAAGGGGCGGATTCTCCGGATGTTGTACAGGAAGAACCTGCACGTTCGACTCACCGCCGTGATGTTCTGGGAGAGGGACAGTCTGTTGTCCATCACCACTCCAAGGTTTTTTGCGGTGGGTGATGATGACACCACAGTGTCCCCTAGGGAAATAGAAAAGTCGAGAAGGTTAGAGGATGGAGCAGGGATGAAGATCATCTCAGTCTTACCTGGGTTCAGCTTAAGATGGTGGTTATCCATCCAGCTCTGGATGTCCCTCAGGCAAGCAGAGATGCGAGCAGAGACCTGAGTGTCAGAGGGCGGGAAGGAGAGAAAGAGTTGGGTGTCATCGGCATAACAATGATAGGACAACCCATGGGCAGAGATTACAGGACCAAGAGATTGGGTGTACAGGGAGAATAGGAGGGGACCAAGGACAGAGCCCTGGGGAACTCCTGTGGCAAGGGGGCGAGGTGCTGATACTGCACCAGCCCAGGCGACTTGGAAGGAGCGACCGGAGAGGTGGGACTCAATCCAGTCTAGTGCTGTGCCACAGATCCCCATAGCTGCCAGGGAGCACAGGAGGATGGGGTGGTTGACGGTGTCAAAGGCAGTAGAAAGGTCTAGGAGGTTTTGATGCAAACACCTTTAATCACAAAACAAGATTTTGGCTCCTTGTATCGAAAATCTCAATAAAAAATTGATATTCTGCGTAACACCTACAATCTGCATGTGGTTGTTTTGTGGGAGCACGAATGGGTAAGACTAAAAAAGGAGAGTCCCGAGGTACAGACATTCCTGTGTTGTTCTGATTATCCAGAACGTCTGGAACCATGTGATGCTCTGTTTGGCGGTAGAACTAATGCTCTTCGGCTTAAATATAAGGCGCAAGAAGATGAGCAGATACATTACTATGATTTTACCAGTCTCTACCTTTTTGTGAACAAGACTAAAGTCTACCCTACAGATCACCCCACCATCATCTTCCGTGACTTTGAACCGATCGAAAACTATTTTGGTCTGATCAAAGCCAAAATATACCCACCTAGGGATCTTTACCTACCCGTGCTACCTTACAGGGTGTCTGGAAAATTAATGTTTCCCCTCTGCAGGTCCTGCGCCGTGTCTGAACATCAAGGCAAATGTGTACATTCTGACGAGGAGCGTTCTCTCACCGGAGTCTGGTGTAGTATCGAACTAGCCAAGGCTATTGAGAAGGGGTACCAGGTGGCCAAGATTTTTGAAGTTCGGCATTTCCCCCAGCGCTCTGATTCTCTCTTTAGCGGTTACATAAACACCCATTTAAAGGGTAAACAGGAAGCCTCTAGGTACCCTTCATGGGTGTCTAATGATTTGGACAAAGATAGATACATGCAGAGTTATTTGGAAAAGGAGGGTATACGTTTAGACCCCAGCAAAATTTGTGTCAATAAAGCCAAAAGGCAAATTTCTAAACTTTTTCTGCCTTTTTCTGCCTTTGGGGTAAATTCGGTCAGAGAACGAACCAAGTTAACACAGCCTTGATCCGTGACCCGGAGCAGTGTCGGTTGTACATGTTTTCCAAAGAGTATGACATCTCACATTTTTCATTTATTACAGAGGATGTGGCCCTTGTGCAGTGGCGTTATGCTAAGGGTTTCTCAAAACCACCCAAATACAGTAATTTGCTTATAGCGGCATTCACCACCGCTTACGCACGCCTTGAGCTTTACAACCTCATGGACAAATTGCCTGACAGGGTTCTGTATCATGACACAGATTCTGTAATCTTTGTGAGTCGGCCAGGTGACTGGGTGCCTCCGCTTTTTTGGGTGAGTTGACGAGTGAGCTGGACACCGGCAACCACATTGTGGAATTTGTTTCAGGGGGCCGGAAAACATATGCTTACAGAACACGGGGAGGTAAAACATGCACAAAGGTGAAAGGTATAACACTACATCGTACTAACACGCAGGTTGTTTACCTTTCATCCCTCACTGATTTGGTAGATCAAGTGGTTTGTCCAGAGTGGTATAGGGGGTAAAGTATATGATATAATCAAATCAATGTACACCAAAAACAAATGCGGAGTCAAAATTGGAAACAAAAGAACGGAATTCTTCTCCCAGGGGCGGGGAGTGAGGCAGGGCTGCAGCTTGAGTCCCACTCTGTTCAACATTTATATCAATGAACTGGCCAAAGAGTTGGAACAATCTGCAGCACCTGGACTCACCCTCGATGACAAAGAAATAAAATTCCTTCTCTATGCAGGTGACCTGGTTCTGCTATCACCCACAGAACATGGACTGTAACAGAGCCTGGCTCTGGTAGAGAAACGCTGTCAAGCCTGGGCCCTGACAGTGAATGACAAAAACAAAAATTATGGTATTTCAAAAAAGATCCAGATTTCAGGGAAATAAATACAGATTCAACTTAGGAAATAAAACAATTGGACACAGCAACAATTACAGTTATTTAGGTTTAAAAATAAGCTCAACAGGAAGCTTTAACTTGGCGGTAAATGGACTGAAGGAGAAAGCATGCAGGGCATTCTATGCCATAAAGAAAAATACCAAAATTATACTGCCGGTCAAAATTTGGCTTAATATTCCAATCAGTGATTCAAGAAGAAAGCACCAAACAATGCATGCAGGGCAGAATTAGGCCAATACCCATTATTGATTAACATCCAAAAAGGGGCAGTTAAATTTTGGATTCACCTCAAAAACAGCGACCCCCACTCTTATCATTACAAGGCCCTGAATTACCAAGAGATGAGCCCAAAGAAGAGTCCCTTCAGCCAGCTAGTCTTGAGGCTTAGTTCATTAACCCCTACTAATACAAAGCAGCCTCAACACAGCAACAGATTACCTGACCACAGTGAAAGAATTAAAAACAAGAAAAATATTGACAAGATATAGACTCAGTGAACACAACCAAGCTAAAGACAGGTAGACACTGGCAGACCTGGCTGCCCAGAGAGGACAGGTTGTGTTCACTTTGTAACATTGAAGAGGTGGAGACAGGGTTTCATTTCCTCATGAAATGTGAGAAATACAGAGAGGCAAGGTCGCTGTTCTTCCTCAAAATGAAAGAAATCTGCCCACAATTTAAGATGCTCTCAGAGATTGAGAGGCTGCCATTCCTTTTGGGAGAGAGAAGGGAATGTGTGGATTTGGCAGCACAATACATTGCCACTTGCCACAGACTGAGTAACATTGACACCAAAAAGCAAAGTTATTATAGTTCATCGCCATTTTGTCTGCGTTATCTTCTAGATGTAGAATTGTATTTCTGTCTTCTGGATTTTGTTCTGTTTATTGTAGTTAAATTGTTATTGCCTATCTGTTATGTTTGTCGTGTAAGTGTATGCTTTGGCAATGTAAGTGTACTCTTACCATACCAATAATTTTTTTTTTTATTTGAATTGAAAAAAAAACATGTTACACAATGGAGGGAGATTTTCTGAAAAGATTCCAATGAAAGCCATACAAACTTACTATGTACATATTTACTAAATACAATAGTCTAACTTGGTCAAATGAACTATTTACATATTTACAAGATAGTCAAATTAACTAAACATATTTTCAAAGTAGAGTCAAACTAACTATTTACGTATACACTCACCGGCCACTTCATTAGGTACTGGCTAGTACTGGGTGTGGTCTTCTGCCGCTGTAGCCCACCTGCTTCAAGGTTTGACGTGTTTTGCGTTCAGAGATGATCTTCTTCATATCAGCTCGAACCATTCTGGCCATTCTCCTCTGACCTCTGCCATCAAGGCATTTTCGCCCAGAGAACTGCCGCTCACTGGATATTTTCTTTTTCAGAAAGAGATGGTTGTGCGTGAAAACCCCAGCAGATCAGCAGTTTCTGAAATACTCAAACCAGCCCGTTTGGCACCAACCACCATGCCACGTTCAAAGTAACTTAAATCACCTTTCTTCCCCATTCTGATGCTTGGTTTGAACTTCAGCAGATTGTCTTGACCATGTCTACACGCCTAGATGCATTGAATTGCTGCCACGTGATTGGCTGATTAGATATTTGCGTTAAGGGGTGCAGTTTGCAGTTGAACAGGTGTACCTAATGAAGTGAGTGTATATAGTCAAATGAATGATCAGTGATTGGTCGTTGGGCACGTTGAAACGTGCTTGCGCTGCTTATTCATGTTTCAGTCTTGCTGCTGGTCAGTCGACCAAACCTGCCTCTCTCCCACAGTCTGCAACAGTCATGTGAGCTAGAAAGCCACAGAGAGCACAGGGAATACTGCAGACTCACCGAGCAATGTTGGGAACTCTCTTTCAAGGAAAGTACCTAATGTTTAGCACATGTTTAGGCACTTTTTTTGAAATAAAGTCACTAAAGGGGTCTGAAAAGTCTCCAAATCTAGCGACAAAGTCGCTAAGTTGGCAACACTGGACCCCCTTTTGCCTCCAAAATAGCCTCAATTCTTCACCATGTCTGCATGCGTTTTATAGAGAATTGCAGCCACAGGATGAGTTCCTTCAGCCAATCCTACGGGACTGGCACATTGGGTTGGGATGGCAGGTATGCCATCCCGCCAAGTTACGCCTTGGCGGGGGCATGCCCCATACCTATACAGCACAGAGAGTTTGGCACTATTCAGGGTTCCCCACAGAAATAACAACAACAGCCACAGATACTCAGCCCTTAAAAACATTAAATTCTGTACTTTCTGACCCCATTTCAACAGACAGAATTCATAAACAACTTTGCATGTCCACACAATAAAGCCCCAAACTAAGGGGATTTTGCGTTTCTTATTTGCTTACTGGCCTGTGTTCTTTAAAACCACCGGCAGGTTTGCTAATGATATTTCACGCATTGCATAGCTATGGCATGGTGCTGCACTAACAAAGTCACAGACTGGTAAACCTCCGGTTTGAGGTTTGAATCCCGACTCGCCCTCAGGCAGATCATTTCCTCTTTTACACTAACGTTTTCTTACGCTTATATTTGCTTTACCAAAACTCACTCACGACCACCCATATGCATTTCATGACGGCAAATGTATTCCTTTTATTAAAAAGTTACACCAGTTCACCACTGTGCCATTTCTACTAACTATATTTCTTCACTTGGCTACCGTACAAAACCTTCATATCAGCAAACGCCACGTTTCTACATTCATGTTACCTCGCCCTGTTCTCTATCTAGCCACATAGGCTACAAACAATTACTACGTATGTACATTCTGCAACTCCAGAGTCTGAACAGCTAGTCTGTCCGTGGCCTAGTGGGTAAGGTTACAGGCTTGGAAACACGGGGTCGTACGCGGGGGCCAGCCGTGTATAGGTGTAACGGGCTCCCACGGAAATGAGGGTTCGAATCCACCTGCGGGCAAATAAATAATCGTTCATAATTGTTCATAATTGATTTGTTCTTCACAGAAGTGTCTCAGATAATGCTTCTTCTTTTTTTTTAGGTTTGATATTAACATGATATTTGTTCTCCACCTCTATTTTATTATGGAGAGGATCAGGAAATCTTTTCTGCCGAATCAATACATATAAAGTTATCAAAGTATTTACATCGGATCAATTATTGCAACAGTACAAATAGGATTACAACATTACATATTACAATTCTTAATAAACACATAAACAGCCAAGTATAAATGTAAAGCTATATTTGTATTTTCGTTCACAACAGTATTAGCAGGGTTGATATGCACAAGCATGAAATGGGATTGGGGCTGGGACTGGAGCAGGCGGATTTGCCGAGGCTGCAAGGTGACAACTGGCACACATGCAGTCGGACTCCCTGCAGTCGCGTGCTGCCGCGGCTGCTGGGTCTCCTGAAGCTCCTCGGAGCTTGGGTGTTAAGAGAAGTACTGGCATTGGTCTGCTTTTGCCAAGTACTTCATGGGCCACTTCTGAAGCAGAAATTAATTTTTTTATATACAGTGAGCTCCATAACGTTAGGGACAAAGCCGCATTTCTTTACTTGGTTCTGTACTTCATACTTTTAGATTTGTAATCAAACAATGCAGCTATCAGCTCTCAGCTCTTATGAAAGATTATTTTAATACATTTTGATTTCACCCTGTAGAAATAACAGCACTCTCTATACATACATACATACAACCCCAATTCCAAAAAAGCCGAGACAGTGTGGAAAATGCTAATAAAAACAAAAGGGAGTGATAATGTTAAATATTGTACATTTTATTTACCCTGTACTATATTTAAAGCACTACAACAGCACATTATTTCATGTTTTACCTTGTGAATTTAATTGTTTTTTGAAAATATACACTCATTTCAAATCTGTTGACTGCAACACGCTCCAAAAAAGCTGGGACAGTCGAGTGTTTACCACTTTGTAACATCACCATTTCTTTTAATAACGCTTATTAAATTTGGGCAATATTTTTCAAGTCAAAGTTTAAAAATGACTGCTTTCTGTTTTATTTGCATTTCATTTACTGTCTCAACTTTTTTAGAATTGGGGATGTACGTACATATTTTCAGGGTGCCATAATGTTCAGGACAAATGGATTCACATGCGTTTCTGATTAGTCAGGTGTGTTCAATTGCTTCTTCAGTACAATTATAAGGTATGCCAATGGAAGGAAGCCATTATGAGACTGGCATATATATATAAAAACAGTCAGAGACATAGGCCTAACCTTAAGCTTACCAAAGTCAACCGCTTGGAACATCATTAAGAACGAGAGCACTGGTGAGCTCAGTAATCATAAAGGGCCTGGTAGGCCAAGGTGGACCTATACGGTTGATGACCAAAGAATTCTCGCTATAATGAAATAACATTAACTCTAAAACAGAGACCTGGACAGTAAAATTTGGGGAGGGTTTATATTTTCATGGGAACTGTACATCAAGATGCTGTATAAATGGTAGGTTCTTTATGCCCTTGACCTTATGTTTTGTCATTTTGAAACACAACCTTGTGTAGCTCTATCACCCAGTATTATCAAATTCTCAACATGAAAATTATTATTGTTATTATAATGATTTTCCACTGATCTCCCTTTTTTGTGTGCTGTCAATCCAGGGGATAGGGTGGGAGGGGTAGTTAATATGAATTGCATTACACAAATTCTGTATTGTCTGAAGGTGGAGGCAGCAATATTTGTACTGTGTCCTGTTCTATATTGAATAGTTAAAACTGACTGATAATAAAAATAATAATAATAATAATAATAATAATGGTAAGTATATAAACATATAGATAGGAAAGCGTTTGTTAAGCTGGCTGAATGACAGTACTGACAATGAACAATTAGAGATGGCATTACTTATTGCCTTGACAGCAATAGTGTAATAAGTAATAATTTAAAAAATGTATGTCTAGACCGTGACGTGTTACACAAGGCACATGTAAAGGGGGCAATACCAATAATGATGATGATACCAGCAATAATATAGTGAGGGGGAAATGAAACATATTGTAAATTAAACCCTAATGTGATTGCAGGGCCATGGTAATAATAGCTGATGTATTGAGACACAAACGTGCAGGTATGCACATGTCCCATTTACCTGCAGTATTCTCACATAAAAGTGTTATTATGCACGGACAAGCCAACAAACGGGACGTGAAAACCAATAATTAAGTCAAATAGGAAAAATGAAACTACTGATCTTTTAGCTGAAATAATGACAGAATACCTCGATGACATCAATATAAAACAGGAACCTGTTTGTAATAAAATTATTAAGACTTATCGAAGCGTAGGTATCACAAAATAACCGCAAAACGCCTTATTTAATATTCGAATTTATTTGTCTATACGCTGTCATTCATTCATTCGGGACGGCAACGTTAAGAACTACCGTTGAGAACGAATGGGGAAAGGTAAAGGCAGTGACGAAAACGGTCTTCCTGCATCCGGGACGGAACAGCGCCGCGAAAAAATACGCGCGGCCGAAAATATATTACATCCGTAGTGTTAAGAACTACCGTTGAGAACGAACGGTAAAAGTTAAGGGAAGTTAAGCGTAACTATCCACGGCTCCCGCAGGTCCCAGTTAGGAACACGTTTCTTTAACTTGCTTCGACCCTCACTAATAATTGTCTACTACTTTTCAATTATTGCTTTTGCACCATATCTACCCGCCGTTCACCGTTCAGTTATTAACCGGCTACAATATTGCTAAGACATATGCATTATGATTTACCGTCTGTACTTTTCAGTTATTGACCGGCTACAATATTGCTAAGCCATATGGATTCAACGGGAGCTCTTCTGTGCTTACTGGCTTGTGTTCTTCTTTAAAACCACCGGCAGGTTCGCTAATGATATTTCACGCATTGCATAGCTATGGCATGGTGCTGCACTAACGAAGTCACAGACTGGTAAACCTCCGGTTTGAGGTTTGAATCCCGACTCGCCCTCAGGAAGATCATTTCCTCTTTTACACTAACGTTTTCTTACGCTTATATTTGCTTTACCAAAACTCACTCACGGCCACCCATATGCATTTCATGACGCAAATGTATTCCTTTTATTAAAAAGTTACACCAGTTCACCACTGTGCCATTTCTACTAACTATATTTCTTCACTTGGCTACCGTACAAAACCTTCATATCAGCAAACGCCACGTTTCTACATTTATGTTACCTCGCCCTGTTCTCTATCTAGCCACATAGGCTACACAGAATTACTACGTATGTACGTTCTGCAACTCCGCATTAAAACATTACATTTAAAATCATGATTCACTCATAAGTATAACTACTAGCACTGAACATGACAAAAACACATTAGTGCAATATATTGCACACGTTATTTGCCTGTAATGTATCTTTAATGGTTTTAATGTACATTTTTAAAACATTACTTTTTCTTTTTTCTTTTTAAAAATCAAAACAGGAACCAAAGCACATTTAAACATAGACATTTGCAAAAATTACGAAACATAATAACACTCAAAAAGATAACAGAGAAGACAATTGCAAATCAATGATACATATATCAATAATAACACTCACGAAGACAATAATAATTTTAAGATATTACAATAAATAACATGTAAAAAGTTAAACAATACGTGCGCTCGGGAGTGGTGTGCAGAGCAAGTGCCCCTCCTGGGGGGGGGGGGGGGGGGGTGGACTATATGATAAGTTCTTTCCAGAGGTCCACCCCCCATTTCTCTCTCGCCAGGTCCTTGTTTGTTTCTTGTCTCCCACAGGACCTGCCGGACGGTGTTAATGATCCCCCACTGACGCCGGAGCTCCATCGTTTTAAGTCCCTCTCGGGGACCGTAGAGGACTCTCTCAGACGTCAGGGAGGACATCGGCAGCAACCTGTTTTGGGAGACAGAGGAAACAACAAGGCCCCAGACCCGCCTAGCCACGGTGCACTCCCAGAACAGATGGTGATTGTGTTCTGAGTCAGTGCAACCGTGGGGGCAGCGCTCAGTGAGGGCTAAGTGCCTGCGGTACATAAAAACACTTGTGGGGAGAAACCCGTGAGCTGTCATCCAGGCAATGTCTTTTTGCTTATTAGTAAGACACTGCCTGTAATGTAATGTAATGTTATTTAACCCTCCACTTCACCAACCGACTGTTATATATACCATTTGATAAGGAATATAAGCTCGCTCATGGTCACTCCATTTACTTCGCACTATACTCCGTGATCATGTCAACCTTCACCTACATGCCCATTCTGCTAAAAACATATTGTTTCAACTACGGAATTTCGTAATTTCATCTTAATTTCTCTCACACTGTTGTTATTCTCTCATATGCAAAGCCTGCTGGGACATATGCGTCTGCTCCTATTCTCCACTATCATGTTTTCCGGTTCTAGTTTAGCAAAACAGCGAAGAGGATTCCTACCTGCAGATAAGCCTATCAAAATGCCTTATAAACCTTACAAACACTAAAAGTGCATCTCCACGAAATAACAGACAACGGAGCAGGACAGAAGGATAAACCTTACAAACACTAAAAGTGCATCTCCATGAAATAACAGACAACGGAGCAGGACAGAAGGCTACACAAGTTGCGACCTAGGGAGTTATAATTCTACGGGCTTGTTGATTCTTTTGTCAGTCAAGGCTCGTTGGATGGACGTCAAATCCGTGAGTACATACCATATTTCATCTGCGTTTCTGATGCGTTTACGCTTACGCCACTGCATCCTTTCTCACAGCCACTGTTTTACATATACACTGTTTTACACTGTTTTACACGGGGGGCGATATAGCTCAGGAGGTAAGACCGATTGTCTGGCAGTCGGAGGGTTGTCCGTTCAAACCCCGCCCTGGGCATGTCGAAGTGTCCTTGAGCAAGACACCTAACCTCTAACTGCTCTGGCGAATGAGAGGCATCAATTGTAAAGCGCTTTGGATAACTGCGCTATATAAATGCAGTCCATTTACCATTTACCATATAGCAAACCGAAACTGCTGAACGGTACACGCTCATCAGACCGTACAGATTCACACAACGATAGACATAATCCACAACCGTTTCTTGCAGGGTCGCATTTCTCACTCTCATAATAAAACGCTTTGCAAAAAGAAATTATATCTTTGAATATATTTATGAGATGCAATGTTCGAGGTTAAAATTACGCATGCGTCGTCCAGAACCGCTTTCTCCGAGCCTGCAGCCAGCTGATGTAAAAGTACCCAGTACTCCGCAGGGCGTGACAACATGCAGAACGCAAACTGGTAATGGAATAATGTAGCCTAACTGAACCTTTTCCTCGGAATGAGAGTCCTCGGTGTTCTTTGTGTCGTGCTGCGTGCCATTTGCACGGCAAATGCGGGTAAGTTAAACTGAATTATACATAACCTATATTAGAAATGAATACGACGCTGAAGTTAGCTCATGCTTTGCAGCTCCCGATTCCGGGTGCGGTCAGCGAGTAATACAGCAGTTGGGGTTGAAATCACTGCACCACTGTGCTGCCCATACTGAGATTGTATAATCAAATTGCATTGACTTAATAGATTTCAGTAATTTGATCGACAGCTAATACAGTAGTGTAGGTCTAATACTGCTTTTTATTCTATATTACATCTCAGACCTTTGAATTTATGTGGTGTGGACTTCTTCACCTCCATGATAAGCACATCTTCCGTTAAATACTGCGCAGCTGAGCATAACTAGGCTAACAAGACATACAAGTGCAGCAACCAAAAACCACAGAACTAATCGGAGAATGCAATGAGACAGGCACACTGGGACAGGGAACTGTTTCTGATTAGACTTGCTGCAACTGAGTTACTCTGATTACATTTTTATGTTAGTAACAGAAATGGTTCTGACTTGCTTAGTTCAGAAGCCATTTTCTGAGATGAAGTTTCTTGGTGTTCAGTTGCAGCAAGTATAATTTGTGCTTTTGAATACTGAATTAATGGCATGCAGAAATCTTCAGCTCTTAAATTGTCTCTGTATTCCTTTTTTATTCTGGACTTGGTAATGATCACAGGATTTCCTAAATGTCCAACTGGGTAAATGAATATGAAGAAGATGCAGTCAATCTGATGCTGTTTAGGTAAGCATGTCTGTTAAATACTGTAATTTATTTTATGCTTTATTCTAATGAAGGTGTTTTTGTGTCCACAGCCTCTCACTTTTTGAAGTACATCTACACTGTTGTCAGTGGGGATACTGACTCCCCAGAGTTCATTATCATGGGTTTGGTGGATGATGAGCAGTTTGTGCACTATGACAGCAACATCAGGAGGATGATCCCCCAGACTGAGTGGATGGAAAAATCAGTGGACAAGCTGTACTGGGACAAACAGACTCAGAAAGCGCTCTATGCACATCAGATCTTCAAAGACAATATTGGAATTGCAATGCAGCATTTCAGGTCAACTCAGGGTAAGCACAGACACACACTCATTAAAATACACGTATGGATACATGTACCTGCTCACAAATTCATAGACTCCTTAACACATGCAAACAGACACATGCATAGAGTACACACACACACACACACACACACACACAAAAACACGTATATACACACATACTGACCCCATAGCTTGATGTCTGAAAGTATATTGTTGTATAAGGTAATTAGATGTGTAATAAACGGGATAATTCCCTTCAAGGTGGTCAGAGCTTAACGCTGTATTCTCAGTGGGATCAGAGATTAATGCTGTAGTATCAGTGGAATCAGAGCTTAACGCTGTAGTTTCAGTGGGATCAGAGCTTAATGCTGTAGTCTCAGTGGGATCAGAGCTTAATGCTGTAGTTTTAGTGTGATCAGAGCTTAATACTATAGTCTCAGTGGGATCAGAGCTTAATGCTGTAGTCTCAGTGGGATCAGAGCTTAATGCTGTAGTCTCAGTGGGATCAGAGCTTAATGCTGTAGTCTCAGTGTGATCAGAGCTTAATGCTGTGGTCTCAGTGGGATCAGAGTTTAACGCTGTAGTTTCAGCAGGATGTGCGCAGTGACTGTGTGTGTGTGTGTGTGGGGTGTCCTCAGTGACCGTGTGTGCGTGTGTGGGATGTGCGCAGTGACAGTGTTTGTGTGCGTGTGTGGGATGTGCGCTGTGACAGTGTGTGTGTGTGTGTGTGTGTGGGATGTGCGCAGTGACAGTGTGTGTGTGTGTGGGAAGTGCGCAGTGACTGTGTGTGTTTTCTATCTCCAGATGTGCACATTCTCGAGTGGATTGTTGGCTGTCATTACAATGATGAGACCAGGGACACAGGAGGGATTGAACGTTATGGATACGACGGGAAATACTTCCTCACTGATGAAATGAAAACCTGGCATTTCATTCCACCTGCACAGCAGCTGTTTATCAGTGCAGTGAAATGGAATCCAGCTGAGCTTGAGAATGACAAGCAGTACCACACCCAGATCTGCATTGAGTTGCTGAACAAGTATGTGAGCTACAGGAGCACTCTGGAGAGGACAGGTACAACTCTGCTGCTCAGACTGTTCAGGAAAAGCACATTACGCATAGATCAATTAGCATCTCTAGCAATCTCTATGTAGAAAAAAGGGACGAGTTTGAATGGGTTTCACATGCCTCACACTGTCCCTAACCCTCTTACACCCTTGACACTATCTCTCTCTCTCTTTCTGTTTTGCTGTCCCTGCATCTCTTTCTCTCTCTCTCTCTCTCACACATGCACACACACGCACACACACAATTTTAAATCAGTTAAATATGCTTTATTGGCATGAAATGCCGTTACAGCCCAAGAATGTCGAGTTACTGTAACCGGCTGTCAGCACAAAAGCCAAACACGTTTAAAACACCGCAACGTATATTTATTAAATGACACAAAAACAAACCCAATACAATACAAACCCACATACAAACAGGTAGACACGGCAGAGCCAGCAGGTCTAGCCTAACGCTCACAGTACAGAACCGGACTGAGCTGTGTGAATAGAATAACTTCTGCCCTCACTTGCGTCAAGGATGGGATAAGAGAAAGAACAAATTAAAGGGGAGAAAGGGTAAGTGAGTCTTCTGGTACGCTACCCTGACTAGCTACAACAACAAAAAAGTGCAAAAGAAAAGAAAACACTAACCACACAGTCTACCAGGTAGTCGGACATAATATTTGGATCGAGGTAGAAAATGAAGATCAGTCATAACTAAGTTAAACAAAAGAACAAAACACAACGGTCGCAGCGTGCTTCCGTGTGGCGTGTCTACAGGAACAATGAGAGAGAGAGAGAGAGCTCCTGCTGCCCCGAATGGCCATCTTTTATAGGGGAGCTAATAATTTTGCACCCGGAAGCGACCAGTGCACATGCCTGTGCGCGCACCGCGCATTCTACCGCTGCAGCCTGCAGAGAAAAAGACTCCTACTGGAGAAAAGAAGATAAATTACTACAAAATTCAAGTAAGCAAAATATAATAACTAGGAGCACATAACAAATGCATACAGTAAATATTGCTATTGCAATATATGTGAGTTTATATATACACTCACCGGCCACTTCATTAGGTGACAGGAGTGGCACCCGAGTTGGTCTTCTGCTGCTGTAGCCCATCTGCTTCAAGGTTTAACGTGGTGTGCCTTCAGAGATGCTCTTCTGCATACCTCAGTTATAACGAGTGGTTATTTGAGTTACTGTTGCCTTTCTATCAGCTCAAACCAGTCTAGCCATTCTCCTTTTCACCCAGAGAACTGCCGCTCACTGGATATTTTCTCTTTTTTGGACCATTCTCTGTAAACCCTAGAGATGGTTGTGCTTGAAAAACCCAGTAGATCAGCAGTTTCTGAAATACAACAACCATGCCACGTTCAAAGTCACTTAAATCACCTTTCTTCCCCATTCTGATGCTTGGTTTGAACTTCAGCAAATCGTCTTGACCATGTGTACATGCCTAAATGCATTGAGTTGCTGCCAAGTGATTGGCTGATTAGATATTTGCGTTAATGGGTGCAGTTTGCAGTTGAACAGGTAGACCTAATGAAGTGGCAGGTGAGTGTGTGTATATATATATATATATATATATTCTGTAAATATATATATATTAGGGCTGTCAAATTAATGCATTCATTTTGATGAATTAGTTAATTATAAAAATAACGTGTTAAAATAAAATGCAAATTAAATGTATACAATATTATTTAATGTTTATGTTAATTAATTGATGTACCGATGTCACTGTAAGTTTCTGCGTGTTGAATAACACTACCTATATTGCCAAATAACCCAACTGTCGCATTTTGCCACACTGTCAGCCATTATGGGGTTCAGACACTCTGACAAACCGGTTCTTCATCTGGAGCGGTCGGTGTGGCTCTGAGAGCAGCGCTAATTTCTAAACGACAAGAGAGCACTGACACCACCAGAGTGAATTTACGAACACACCCCTCTGCCATTGTGCATCGCACAATTCCAACCGGTCAATGCGTTAGTTGCGCATGTAAATACTATGTTAAATAATTCAAAAAGACTGCTATGGCCACATTGGTGCTTTAGTGATAAGCTTATGTTAAATAGTTTTTTTTAACTGCTCTGGTCACATTTTAGGCTAAGAGACAGGCTTGCGTTCAATGGTAAAAGACATGTATTTGGAAAAATGATTGGAAATGAAACGATTGATTTCTAATGCCCCCTTCTGATATTCAATGCTTTACTCATGTGCCACAATAATGTAATAATGTAATGAAAGTTACTCAGCTCTACCTTCGGTTATGACCAACGTCCATGCCAAATGTCAGCCTCCTGGGGCGAAAACTATGGCCACTACGGGGTGGGAAACTTTTTGTGGACTGACCGAACAACCGACCGACCGACAGACAGACCTATAGTCGCAATTAAAAATATGTATAAGATGTGTATATATAAATTACTGAAAGAATTTCATATAACTGTAATTATAACATTTACACATTGAATCAAGGTGCTTAGCAAAGGCTCTAGTGGTTGATTGGTAGAATCAGGTGTGTGCACCCACACTGGCCCTTTCTGGATAAGACTGGGACCCCCAGCTCTAAAACATAAAAAATTTGCTTGTTAAAATCCTGGGGTTGCAGTTGAGGTTGGAATGAAAACCAGCATACACAGTGGTCCCCCAGGACTGAGTTTGAGAACCCCTGGTCTCTGTCTGTACCAAGCGGCCAAAACCAGACTTCGTTTTTGAAGCTCATTTCCTGGTGTTGTAGTTCCTGGTTGCTTACTAGCGCCACTACGGATGGCTCCAGTATAGGTGTTTTCATATCCGGTTTCCATGTAAGTCTACGGTACAAATGCGATCAAAATACATAAGTCAATAATTTTTTCTCACAAGAACAAATAGTCATAATAGGTGTATTTTATTCGTCTTATGACTGTCCATGGGTCGATTTCATGATTTATTGCGTCATTTGGGCACAGTGCCAATATTTGTTCTAGACCAATGAGGTACAGCTTGCGTCACTTCCGGATTACTGCGGAGAACTGAGCTACAGTAGGGGCTACAATCTGTGGTCACTGGGGTGGGAGGTGGCGTCTCTTGGCCTTGATATTGCGGTTCCGACCACGGTTCACCTGTGCGAAGTCAGAAAATGCAGGCATCCCATTTTGTAGTGGTTTCATTATAGCGAGTGCTATTTACAGCTGCACTAGACGACCATAAAATAATCCTCCTCTGAAGTTTTGCGGTAGCCGAGTCATTTTTACTATTTCCTTTAGCCCACTTCACCAAATAATTAGTTGGCAGAAAGCGTAATTAGCTAACGCTTATTTGCTATATGTGGTAGTCCAGTAGCCTATGCTAAAACAGTTCGCAACTTCGGCTACCAAGCCATTTGACTAGCTAGCTAACCCTAACCGGCAAATATTCCATCTGTCAAACGTGTTTGACGGCTTGTCAGTCGTGTACATTCCGTAAATGTCTACCTGGGCTATGCTGCACGAATGTGACAAAGCTAGAAGCTAGCAAGAAAATAATTATTAGAAATTCAATGTACATTATTTTTGTCTTTATGCAACAGGTGGAAAACTTGCTCTTCAAAGTGCGTTGTCATATTTACACGCCTGTAGATCAGTTATTAAAATACTTGGTAGATTTGTTAATCACCGCTGACAGTGTTCATTTTTATTCGGTAAAAAGTGACTTGCGAACGATCGGTCAGCTAGCGTCACCCAGCAAGTAAACACCACAAACGGCGATGGAGTAGTAGCAGTTAATGGCTCATTAACTGACTGGCGAAAACCTACGACGATAACTTGCTTGGTTAACAGCAGGTCTACCAGACAGTTATATGAAAATTAGCCTAGTCGAATCACCAGTAGTCTACACATCTCTGATTGATTGACCATCAGTGCAGTCGATGTTCTTCCCCTGTAGTTCATATTGCTAATGCGTGAGCTAACCACGGATAGCTTACCTAGCTCACTGGCAAGCTGATATGCTAGCTAAGCATATTCGTTTTGCCGAGAAACATAAATTGAAGATAACTGAACATAATTGTATTATTAATGTCATACATATAACGTGATTACATGACACAGTACAGTCACGGACGGAAATTAAACTCCGTAAACATTTGATCATATATTTTAAAACATAACGGCAGACAGTCAACTAGCCTCAAGTTCGTTCTGCAATCGTTCGTTCAGGTTGATGGGCTTTTCCGCACCGGACTGTCAATCACATTGTAAAAATCACAAGACCGCTTAACTCTATGGTTTTGGCTCCAAATCGAGAACATGGCCGCGCCCGCCATTGAGCTTCAAAACATGTTTTACAGACCCACGGAGAGGCAATGGGTGACGTCACAGTAGCTTTGTAAGAGGGAAATTAAACTGGGACCCAGAAAAGGCTGACATTTGAACAAGCCAGCATGCTGGGACGCAGCGTGTACTTCAAAGGACCCGAGAGCCTTGTGGTAAAACAATAAGTCAATCGGACTTCCTCTGAATGGGCAGGCCATTTGGCTCTCTGGAATGTTACCACCTGGACACAACCAAGATAAGGGGAACTAGTCTCTTTGCCTGTGGTTGTGGGTGTGGGTGTTTTGGGGTCATAAAGGGTGAAATGACCGGCCACATGGCGGGACAATACCACAGTGCCCTCATTTGGGCCCCTATGACATTACACTTTGTATTTCTTTTCTGGATCTGGACTATAAACCATCTGTATGTCCTATTTACAAACCCCGGAAAACCTTACAAACCATGCACATGTGTTCATTGTATTATTGTATTATGCCTTATGTAATAATAACATGGATTGCGTGTACAATGGTTAAACAGAAGGGTATTTTCATGACAACTGCACCATAATATTAAATCCACTTGGCATGTTTGGTATGTACATGTTCACAATAATTCCAACCATTGAATGAAATATGTTTCATACAAAATAGAATTTGAAAAAACATAGTTTCAATAACTCAGGAAAAACCTAACACAATGGAATGTCCTCTCTGGTAATCATCTCCTTTTCCCCATTTCCCCACCAATTGTTTTAACAACCTCCTCCAAATGGTGGGGGCCGGAATTAGAGATTTATGATTCGGACAGGTTAATTTATGGCAATGCCGCCTAGACCAAACGCGGGATTTGGCTTAAAAGGAAGGGAGACAAAGCAATCGGGGAAGATCGTAACCGACTTCCCCACGTTACACATAATCTGTGTGGTGTGTGTAGATTCACAAGGAAGATCGTAATCGACTTCCCTCAGTGCACATACTAGGCTATGTGTTCTGTGTAGAGATAGCCATGGAAGATCGCAATCGACTTCCCGCACTGCGCATACTCGATGTTCTGTGTGTAGCTAAACAGGCTGGTAAGAACTCTTTTACTCTGCATTTCTGTTTTTAACCTTTATAATTGATTTTGGAAATTGAAGATAATAACCTACCTGCCTGTTCAATAAATTCTTATTTTTAACTTGCGTGGTCTTCATGACTCTAATCCATTTTATCTTCTTTTCAGCCGAAATTCCGTTTAAATACTCAGGGGGGCAATTCTGACTAGG
>NW_026986495.1:0-22631 GCF_018555375.3 Anguilla rostrata
TGAGTTTGACTTTCAAACCTGCGTTTTTTTTTTTAAGACAGTCAAACCTGTCTCACTTGGCAGGGAGAAATGATGCAAGGATATGGCCATTGTAAAGCTGACAGGTTGTCAAAACTTCTCTAAACATGCAAAAAAATTAAAATTTAAAATTAAAAAATTTAACACATAAAACTGTCTGTAGCAATTGAAAACATGCACAAAAACTTAAAAAAAAAGACCCAAGAAAGTGAATGATTCCTGCAAGAACTAAAAGAGGGAGAAACGCCTGATGTTCAAATGTGGCACACTTTGTGTGTGAAAATATTTTAGCACAAAATCAACAGAAGAAGAGCAAACTTATTAAATTAAAACTGATAATGATTTCATTAAAATGCCATTAAAATAGTTCTATTTTGCAGAGGAAACTGGACAAAGAGAGGGACTGGCATGGCAGCAGTGACCTCTCATCATGGTGAGTGTCTTCTTTGTGTAGAATTTCTTTTCTTCAAGGGGTTATTATTGTCAAAAAATGAAAAGAAACGTGTCAACAGATAAATGTAGCTTATCCAAAAATAAATGATGGTGATCCACAAATAAATGTGGCTGGTCCAGAAATAAATGTATCTGATCTACAAATAAATTCAGGTGATCTACAGATAAGTGTGGCTGATCCACAAATAAAGTTTCATTCATAATCCAGTGTTACGGTTGCTCTCAAGCCCCCTCAAACATAACGAAGCTAAAACCAATGCTTCCCAAAAATAACCAATAACTCTATTTAATTACACCTAAGGAATACTAAAATAGCTGCAAAACAAAAGATAAAATCAAGACCCGGCCGTGGTTGAGAGGTGAGGAGAAAAAGCTCCCATCTCCTGAGAAGCCGACGCCAGGCTTCTTAAAAGGGCACTGCCACAGGTGCTCTCAATTAACTGTAATAAGACACACGCATGTGTCCAAACGGCCAGCGCCCCCACCTGAGGCGGAGGGACGTAAAATCCAGTCTCATCACTACAGCCCTCTTTGTCGATTAAACAGAGTGCAGAGAGGCACATGTTCTCTTAGAAGTGAGGGCTACCAGCTGCCACCTTCTCTTCCCTCCACAGTTGTTGAGTAGCAGGAGCTCATTTCATGAGTGCGTTTAGGCTGCAGACGCTCAGTTGAACTGAGACGGTTGCTAGGTTTTGATGAGACACAGAAAATCCTGCTGACTGAACTCTCCCTGCTGCTGCCAATTACATGCTGCCATGTGGAGCTGCCAGCACAGCCTGCACTGCACAGTCAGGGTTTGATAGCAGACTGTGGAGTGCATCCACAAACTGGAACAGTGTCTTAGCAGGATGAGCCACCCAGCAGGCCCATAACACCCATACAATAAAAGACATAGCAATGTTCTTCTTGGCATAGAAATTAATTCATGATTATTTTAAATTCTTTAGATATTCAAAATACAATATTAAATGGCATGTGTTATAGCAAATCATCCATGAAAATATATTGAACTGAATATGACTATGTTCATATGAGAAAAGTTTCATGCAGAATTTTGCTCCTAGAGGCATTACCCGTAAACCACCTGTTTTATGTCCTGTGATAAATATGATTTCATTATTAATATTCTCCTCTGCAATCTTACAGAGAGCACCGAATCTCAGAGCTGAATGTCTGTTACAGTCCTGATGAGGAGTAAATTGTTCTCTTTCTCTCTGACAGGGGAAGAGCACCGTCTCTCAGAGCTGAGGATTGTGCTGCTGGGGGGGAGTGACAGTGGGAAGAGTTCAGCAGGAAACACCATCCTGGGCAGAGAGGAGTTTGAGTCTGGAATAAGAACTGCACAGTGTGTGAAGAGACAGGGGGAAGTAGCTGGGAGACAGGTCACTGTGGTCGACACACCAGGCTGGTGGAGTAATTATTCTGTGAGGTACACTGCAGAGCTGGATAAACAGGAGATTGTGCGCAGTGTGTCTCTGTGTCCCCCGGGACCCTGCGCTCTCTTCTTGGTCATTAATGTGAGCACAGTGTTCAGAGAGGAACACAGGAGATCAGCGGTGGAACACCTGGAGCTTCTCAGTGAGAGAGTCTGGAGACACACTATAGTGCTGTTCACCTGGGGAGACTGGCTGGGAGACAGAAGCATTGAGCAGCACATTGAGACTGAAGGGAGGGCCCTCCAAGAGCTCATAGAGAAATGTGGGAACAGGTATCATGTTCTCAACAATGAGAACAGGGCTGATGGGGCTCAGGTCACAGAGCTGCTGGAGAAGATAGAGGAGATGGTGGCAGGGCATGGAGGCTCTCACTATGAAGTAGATAGAATGCTCTTACAGGAGGTGGAAGAGAAGAGGAGGGTAGTGGAACAGCGAGTGAAACAGAGGATGACGATGGTTCAGACGCAGAGACAAACTCTCAGAGCACTTTTTGAGGGTAAGTATTTTTCATTTATTGAAATTATTTTTTAGAGGATTTTCAGTAGAATATTTACATTAATCATGACTGTGTTGAATCATATTCCATTGGGGTATTTTACCAATGAAAAGTGCTACTCCAGAGAAAGGTGTATATGTGTCCTTTTTTTCTCCTGACTATCCCCTGTGCTACACATTCAGGTATGAGTTGGTGCTTCAAGAGGCCAATTTGTACATTTAAAAATGTGGAATGCTTGATTTTATTTTTGTTTGAATGAGGGCCAAACGGAGAGGTTGTAGTCATAGTTTAGAAATCATTTTCAGCACATTATTTCATTTTTTTCCCCAGTTTGGAATGCCCAGTTTTATTCATAATACAGTGTTATTACTGCAACCACCCTGATTAAACAGTTCTCCCTCCACAGTTGTTGAGTAGCAGGAGCTGATTTCATGAGTGCGTTTAGGTCGCAGACGCTCAGTGGAACTGAGAAGGTTGCTAGTGCTTGATGAGACACAGAAAATCCTGCTGACTGAACTCTCCCTGCTGCTGCCAATTACATGCTGCCCTGTGGAGCTGCCAGCACAGCCTGCGCTGCACAGTCAGGGTTTGATAGCAGACTGTGGGGTGCATCCACACTATGGAACAGTGTTTTACCAGGATGAGCCACCCAGCAGGTCCATAACACCCATACAATAAAAGACATAGCAATGTTCTTCTTGGCATAGAAATTAATTCATGATTATTTTAAATTCTTTAGATATTCAAAATACAATATTAAATGGCATGTGTTATAGCAAATCATCCATGAAAATATATTGAACTGAATATGACTATGTTATTATGAGAGAAAAGTTTCATACAGAATTTTGCTCCTAGAGGCATTACCCGTAGACCACCTGTTTTATGTCCTGTGATAAATATGATTTCATTATTAATATTCTCCTCTGCAAACTTACAGAGAGCAGCTCAACTCAGAGATGAATGTCTATTACACTCCTGATGAGGAGTAAATTGTTCTCTTTCTCTCTGACAGGGGAGGAGCACCGTCTCTCAGAGCTGAGGATTGTGCTGCTGGGGGGGAGATGGAGTGGGAAGAGTTCAGCAGGAAACACCATCCTGGGCAGAGAGGAGTTTGAGTCTGGAGTAAGAACTGCACAGTGTGTGAAGAGACAGGGTGAAGTAGCTGGGAGACAGGTCACTGTGGTCGACACACCAGGCTGGTGGAGTAATTATTCTGTGAATGACACTGCAGAGCTGGATAAACAAGAGATTGTGCGCAGTGTGTCTCTGTGTCCCCCGGGACCCTGCGCTCTCTTCCTGGTCATTAATGTGAGCACAGTGTTCAGAGAGGAACACAGGAGATCAGCGGTGGAACACCTGGAGCTTCTCAGTGAGAGAGTCTGGAGACACACTATAGTGCTGTTCACCAGGGGAGACTGGTTGGGAGACACAACCATTGAGCAGCACATTGAGACTAAAGGGAGGGCCCTCCAAGAGCTCATAGAGAAATGTGGGAACAGGTATCATGTTCTCAACAATAAGAACAGGGCTGATGGGACTCAGGTCACAGAGCTGCTGGAGAAGATAGAGGAGATGATGGCAGGGCATGGAGGCTCTCACTATGAAGTAGATAGAATGCTCTTACAGGAGGTGGAAGAGAAGAGGAGGGCAGTGGAACAGCGAGTGAAACAGAGGATGACGAAGGTTCAGATGCAGAGAAAGACTCTCAGAGCACTTTTTGAGGGTAAGTATTTTTCATTTATTGAAATTATTTTTTAGACGATTTTCAGTAGAATATTTACATTAATCATGACTGTGTTGAATCATATTCCATTGGGGTATTTTACCAATGAAAAGTGCTACTCCAGAGAAATACAATCTTATTACTGCAGCCACCCTGATTAAACAGTTCTCCCTCCACAGTTGTTGAGTAGCAGGAGCTGATTTCATGAGTGCGTTTAGGTCGCAGACGCTCAGTGGAACTGAGCAGGTTTCTAGTGCTTGATGAGACACAGAAAATCCTGCTGACTGAACTCTCCATGTTGCTGCCAATTACATGCTGCCCTGTGGAGCTGCCAGCACAGCCTGCACTGCACAGTCAGGGTTTGATAGCAGACTGTGGGGTGCATCCACACTATGGAACAGTGTTGGGGAAATGACAGCATAGCCTTACACGGGGCACCACTTATGTTGGGATTATATTTATATATTCTCACATTGGGCACCACTTATGTAGGCAAAGCGGTATTCCCGCACAATTAAAAATCAGCCTCATAAAATTAGTTATCTAGATTATTCGACCATCAATTTGGATCTTCAATTAATAATCAAAATTACAAAAATTAAGGCACAAATAATTAAAGAAAAAATGTACGATAACCTGAAGGTTGTAGTTCTGGATAGGTTATTTTGACTCAGATTCCCACGTTCTAGCAACATCAAAACAGACACAGGTTTAATACAATTATTTATTAAACAATCGTACGAACAGAACATACACAACTAATCTAAATGAGGAAACTGCTAAATACGGAAAGGTAGGGGTGCGCGTGCGTGTGTGCGCATGTGTCACTTTGTCTGTAGACGAAAGGGGGAAGGGTAAATGGCGGGTGGGGCTTATGTGTGGGGTACAGTGTAACCGGCGTAGCTGAATAAGAGCTCAGCTGCAAAGGAGTATTGCTCCCGGTAGTGCCGGAGAGTGAAGCGTAACTTCAGCTCTTCAGCGATACATGCAACCAAGCAAGCTATTCTTCCACCACCGACTGTACTATAAGTGTGGTGTTGTTAAGGTTGGGGAGAAAGAGAGGGAGAGAGAAAGACCCGCCCATTCACGCAGGCAGCGGCCTCCAGTGGTCGCTGTGGGGGCCTGGAGAGAACAGTTTTTGCGTTGTGAAATTGTGGAGGTTTCCAGATGTGAGGCACACAGTCCAAGTCCTTGATTTGTAGCAGCGGCGATGTTCTCCCCCCCAGTCAGTCGTCAACAAGGTTCTACTTCCAGTACGATGTGCCACCAGGCAGCCCTATATAACATTTTCCATTACATTCCGAGTAATAATCCTCTTGACAAAAATTACTGTACTGATATTTGAAATTTTGAACAATTTTTCATCACAGTTTTAAAAGTTGTGTATTTTGGCCTTTTAGTATGTATTGAACTGAATGAGGCATTATATTGGTATCAAGAAAAATCTCATGCACAACTGTGCACCTAGAAATTTACTGCCCGACCCAACTCTCTTTGGTCTTCAGTATTAAATTTCATTTAATTTTTAATACTCTTCACTCCAAACTTACAGACAGCAGCACATCTCAGAGCTGAATGTCTGTTACACTCCTGATGAGAAGTAAATTGTTCTCTTTCTCTCTGACAGGGGAGGAGCACCGTCTCTCAGAGCTGAGGATTGTGCTGCTGGGGGGGAGATGGAGTGGGAAGAGTTCAGCAGGAAACACCATTCTGGGCAGAGAGGAGTTTGAGTCTGGAATAAGAACTGCACAGTGTGTGAAGAGACAAGGTGAAGTAGCTGGGAGACAGGTCACTGTGGTCGACACACCAGGCTGGTGGAGTAATTATTCTGTGATGGGCACTGCAGAGCTGGATAAACAGGAGATTGTGCGCAGCGTGTCTCTGTGTCCCCCGGGACCCTGCGCTCTCTTCCTGGTCATTGATGTGAGCTCAGTGTTCAGAGAGGAACACAGGAGATCAGCGGTGGAACACCTGGAGCTTCTCAGTGAGAGAGTCTGGAGACACACTATAGTGCTGTTCACCTGGGGAGACTGGCTGGGAGACACAACCATTGAGCAGCGCATTGAGTCTGAAGGGAGGGCCCTCCAAGAGCTCATAGAGAAATGTGGGAACAGGTATCATGTTCTCAACAATGAGAACAGGGCTGATGGGACTCAGGTCACAGAGCTGCTGGAGAAGATAGAGGAGATGATGGCAGGGCATGGAGG
This sequence comes from Anguilla rostrata, assembly GCF_018555375.3. Classification (NCBI taxonomy): domain Eukaryota; kingdom Metazoa; phylum Chordata; class Actinopteri; order Anguilliformes; family Anguillidae; genus Anguilla; species Anguilla rostrata. The sequence goes on from NW_026986495.1 coordinate 6,337, forward strand.
CTCTCACTATGAAGTAGATAGAATGCTCTTACAGGAGGTGGAAGAGAAGAGGAGGGCAGTGGAAGAACGAGTGAAACAGAGGATGACAAAGGTTCAGAAACAGAGAATGACCCTTAGAGCACTTTTTGAGGGTACGTTTTTTTCATTTATTGAAATTATTTCTTAGAGGAATTTCATTAGAATATTTACATTAATCATTACTGTCCTGAATCATATTCCATTGAAGTATTTTACCAATGAAAAATGTTACTCCAGAGAAAGGTGTATATCTGTCTTTATTTTCTCCTGACTTTCCCCTGTGCTGCATACTGAGGTGTGAGTGGGTGCTTAAAGAAGCCAATTTGTACAGTTAATAATGTGGAATGCTTTAATTTATTTTAGTTTTAATGAGGACCAAACAGAAAAGTTGTAGTCATAGTTAAAATACCATTTTCAGTGCATTGTTTAATTTTTTTCACAGTTTGCAATGCCCAGTTTTATTCATAATCCAGTCTTAATTCTGCAGCCACCCTGATTAAACAGAGTGCATAGAAGCATACATTCTCTCTGGAGTGTGAGCAGCCAGCTGCCATCCTCTTTCCCCTCCTTAGCTGTTGAGTAGCAGGAGCTCATAACACGAGTTTGTTTAAGCTGCAGACACTCAGTTGAACTGAGACGGTTGCTAGGTTGTGATGAGACAAAGAAAATCCTGCTGACTGAACTCTCCCTGCTGCTGCCAATTACATGCTGGTCTGTGGAGCTGCCAGCACAGCCTGCACTGCACAATCAGGGTTTGATAGCAGACTGTGGGGTGCACCCACACACTGGAACAGTGTCTTAGCAGGATGAGCCACCCAGCAGCTCCATAACAGCCTTGTAATTAAAATCATATCAATGCTCTTCTTGGCATAGACATGGTGTTATTATTTGAAAATCGTTACATATTCCCATCACATTATTAAAAGCAATATGTTGTGACATTTCAGGCTCTATAATGCATTGACCAGATTAAGACATTACATTGATATATTCAAACGTCTCATGCACAACTTTGTTCAGGAAAGTTTAAACCACATCCCTCCTGCCATATGTCCTCAGTATTAAATATCATTTCACTATTTATACTCTCCACTCCAAATTTACAGAGAGCAGCTCATCTCAGAGCTGAATGTCTGTTACACTCCTGATGAGGAGTAAATTGTTCTCTTTCTCTCTGACAGGGGAGGAGCACCGTGTCTCAGAGCTGAGGATTGTGCTGCTGGGGGGGAGACTGAGTGGGAAGAGTTCAGCAGGAAACACCATCCTGGGCAGAGAGGAGTTTGAGTCTGGCATAAGAACTGCACAGTGTGTGCAGAGACAGGGTGAAGTAGCTGGGAGACAGGTCACTGTGGTCGACACACCAGGCTGGTGGACGAATTATTCTGTGAATGACACCACAGAGCTGGATAAACAGGAGATTGTGCGCAGTGTCTCTCTGTGTCCCCCGGGACCCTGCGCTCTCTTCCTGGTCATTAATGTGAGCTCAGCATTCAGAGAGGAACACAGGAGATCAGCGGTGGAACACCTGGAGCTTCTCAGTGAGAGAGTCTGGAGACACACTATAGTGCTGTTCACCTGGGGAGACTGGCTAGGAGACACAACCATTGAGCAGCACATTGAGACTGAAGGGAGGGCCTTCCAAGGGCTCGTAGAGAAAAGTGGGAACAGGTATCATGTTCTCAACAATGAGAACAGGGCTGATGGGGCTCAGGTCACAGAGCTGCTGCAGAAGATAGAGGAGATGATGGCAGGGCATGGAGGCTCTCTCTATGAAATAGATAGAATGCTCTTACAGGAGGTGGAAGAGAAGAGGAGGGCAGTGGAAGAACGAGTGAAACAGAGGATGACAAAGGTTCAGAAACAGAGAATGACCCTTAGAACACTTTTTGAGGGTAGGTTTTTTTCATTTATTGAAATGATTTCTTAGAGGAATTTCATTAGAATATTTACATTAATCATTACTGTCCTGTATCATATTCCATTGAAGTGTTTTACCAATGAAAAGTGTTACTCCAGAGAAAGGTGTATATCTCACTTTATTTTCTCCTGAATTTCCCCTGAGCTGCATACTGAGGTGTGAGTGGGTCTTAAAGAGGCCAATTTGTATGTTTATAAATGTAGATTCCTTGATTTTATCTTGGTATGAATGAGGGGCCAAACAGAGAGGCAGTAGTAATAGTTTTAAAAATGATTTTCATTGCATTTAGTTCATTGTTTTCCCAGTTTGCAAAGCCCCGTTTTATTCACAATCCATTCTCATTACTGCAGCCTCCTGAATTAAACAGGGTTCTGAGAAGCACACATACCTTTTGATGTGTGAGCTGTCAGCTGCCAACTTCTCTCCCCTCCACAGTTGTTGAGTAGCAGGAGTTCATTTCATGTGCGTATTAAGGCTGCAGACACTCAGTTGCTAGTGCTTGATGAGACACAGAAAATCCTGCTAACTGAACTCTCCCTGCTGCTGCCAATTACATGCTGCCCTGTGGAGCTGCCAGCCCAGCCTGCGCTGCACAGTCAGGGTTTGGTAGCAGACTGTGGGGTGCATCGACACTCTAGAACAGTGTTTTAGTAGGATGTGCCACCCAGCAGCCCTATATAACATTTGCCATTCAATTCCGAGTAATACTGTTCATGACTAAAGTTACTGTACTGATATTTGACATGTTTTACATCTTTTCATCAGGTTTTAAAAGAAGTGTATTTTGACCTTTTAGGCTGTTAATATGTATTGAACTAAATGAAACATTATTTGGCATCAAGAAATACTGTCCACATACACATTTACTGCTTCGGCCAACTCTCATTGCTCTTCATTATTACATTTCATTTAATTTTTAATGCTCTAAACTACAAACTTACAGAGAGCAGCTCATCTCAGAGCTGAATGTCTGTTCCACTCCTGATGAGGAGTAAATTGTTCTCTTTCTCTCTGACAGAGGAGGAGCACCGTCTCTCAGAGCTGAGGATTGTGCTGCTGGGGGAGAGACGGAGTGGGAAGAGTTCAGCAGGAAACACCATCCTGGGCAGAGAGGAGTTTGAGTCTGGAATAAGAACTGCACAGTGTGTGAAGAGACAGGGTGAAGTAGCTGGGAGACAGGTCACTGTGGTCGACACACCAGGCTGGTGGGTGACATATTCTGTGAAGAACACTGCAGAGCAGGATAAACAGGAGATTGTGCGCAGTGTGTCTCTGTGTCCCCCGGAACCCTGCGCTCTCTTCCTGGTCATTGATGTGAGCTCAGCATTCAGAGAGGAACACAGGAGATCAGCGGTGGAACACCTGGAGCTTCTCAGTGAGAGGGTCTGGAGACACACTATAGTGCTGTTCACCAGGGGAGACTGGTTGGGAGACACAACCATTGAGCAGCACATTGAGACTGAAGGGAGGGCCCTCCAAGAGCTCATAGAGAAATGTGGGAACAGGCATCATGTTCTCAACAATGAGAACAGGGCTGATGGGACTCAGGTCACAGAGCTGCTGCAGAAGATAGAGGAGATGATGGCAGGGCATGGAGGCTCTCTCTATGAAGTAGATAGAATGCTTTTACAGGAGGTGGAAGAGAAGAGGAGGGCAGTGGAAGAACGAGTGAAACAGAGGCTGACAAAGGTTCAGAATCAGAGAAGAACTCTCAGAGCATTTCTTGAGGGTAAGTATTTTTCATATATAGACTTTACATGTAGAGGAATTATAGTCGAATATTTAAATTAATCATAACTACGTTGAATTATTTTCTATTGAGGAGCTTTACCAATGAAGAGTTACTCCAGTGAAAGGTGTATATCTGTGTTCACTTTTTTCCTGACTTTCGCCTGTGCTGCATACTGAGGTGTGAGTGAGTGCTTAAAGAGGCCATTTTCTGCACATGATGATGTGGAATACTTGATTTTAGTTTTGTATGAATGTGTGCCAAATCGAAGGCAATCTGTCCCACGCCAATGTGACACCCCAGGGAGTTTTAGTTCAACAATGAACTAAAACAGCAAGCTAAAATAACAAAGACAAAAGAAAGTAAAACAGAGCGACAGCTATTTCAGTTTGCCGCTCTGCAGCCGACCCGCCTTCCCGGCCAGGTCCAGCTCCTCTAGCATCCCAGCTGAGGATTGCTTTCTTTCCAGTGCTCACAATAACACGAAACAAAAATCATAACTGCTCTCTCTGTGTTAGCTCCTGGTCTTGGTCCCAAACTGTGGAGAGCAGCACACCTTTAAGCACCTGGGCTGATTAGCTAACGCAGCCCAGGTGCGTGTGCTCTCTCCACCAGCCGGCGCAGCCGAGACCAATCCGCCTCTCAGGCGGACCGACTGCGACACAGTCATAATTCCTTATATAATAATTTTCACTGCATTTTTTCATTTTTCTCCCTGTTGGCAATTCCCAGTGTAATTCATAATCCAGTGTCATCACTGCAGCCACCCTGATTAGACAGGGTGCAGAGAAGCACACGTTCCCTTTGAAGTGTGGCTGTCAGCTGCCAATTTCTCTCCCCTCCTCAGATGTTGAGTAGCAGGAGCTGATTTCATGAGCGCGTTTAGGCTGCAGACGTTCAGTGGAACTGAGGTGGTTCATTGTGTTGGATGAGACAGAAAATCCTGCAGACTGAACTCTCCCTGCTGCTGCCAATTACATGCTGCCTTGTGGAGCTGCCAGCCACAGCCTGCACTGCATAGTCAGAGTTTGATAGCAGACTGTGTGGTGCATCCACACTATGGAACAGTTTCTTAGCAGGATGAGTCACCCAGCAGCCCCATAACACTAATGCACTTAAAAATATTACAATGTTCTTCTTGCTATAGGTTTTGTGTGATTATTTTTCATTCTTCAGATATTCCCATCACATTATTGAAAGGATTATGTTGTGAAATTTCAGGCTGTAAAATGCTTTGATTAAATTAAGACATTCTGTTGATATGTGCAAAAGTTCCATGCACAACTTTGTTCATGAAGGTTTAACCCAAATCCCACCTCTCATATGCCGATAGTGTCATGGTCCTGTTTTCCTGTCTGTGTTTCCCCTGTTGGGCCGCCAGATGGCGGCACTTCTGTTTTGTGTCCTGCTCCCCCCCTGTTAATTGTATGATTGTTTCATTGTCTCGTTATCCCATCATTGTTCCCACCTGTGTCTTATCCCTTCCTTCTGGTTTGATTGTTTTTTGAGTTCACCTGTGTCTTGTTACCCCTGTCTATTTAAGTTCTCTGTTCCCTTGACTCGGGTGCTGTTTCCTTGTGTTTGTTCCCAACTTGCGTATGTTTCAGACCCTTTGTACCTGCCTGCGTTTTTTACCTGCTTGTGGTTCGTTCTGATTGTTTGTTCGTAATCCATGTGTTCGTGCCTATGCCCTGGTGTTCTGGTGTTTTTGGATTTTTTCATTTTCTTGTTCCTGTGTTTGTTCCTGAGATCTGTTTTGTTCCCGCCTATGTTTTTGACCGGTTTGTGTTTCTTACTTTGTTTCCGCTTGTGTGTTTCTGTGCGTTTCTGCCGTTTGTTTTTCGTACTAGTGTAGTTCTGTTCTTGTTTTTTTTTGTTCTTAAGAATGTTTTGAGTTTGTTGTTTTGCCCTTTGTGGCCTTGCCTGTTCCCTGTTTGTGTTTGCCTTTTTTGTGTTAGTAAAATCTTTGTTAATTTTCCCTTTTTGAGTTTCGTGTTTTTTTTTTCCCCCACTCTGCGCCTGGGTCCCAGCACCCGTACTGTCACAGAAGGAAACAGCCAGTTTGGGACCCAGCAGAGTTTTTTTTATTTTTTTTTATTTTTCTTTTTTTGTTGTTTGTTTATCATGCCACCGGGGTGGTGGAGTGACCCGGAGGACTCGCCACCCAGCGACTGGGAGTCCCTCGCCCTTGAGCTTCCCAACGCCCGGGGCGGGCGGTCACGGAGGCGCCGTGGTCGGGCTGCCTCCCGGTCAGCCAGACCTCTAGCTGCCCAGCCAGCGGTTCCCGGCTCTGCGTCATTTGAAGGGTCTCGACTGGCGATCTTTCCAGGGTCCGGCCCGCGGGGGTCCCGCCGGTCCCGTCCGGCTGCCCAGCCGGGTTCCCTACAGCTGTGGTCTGTGTTCCTGTCCCCTGCCCAGCCCAGATGGCAGGGCCCTCGGCCTGCTCCACCCCAAGTCCAGGAAGGGCCTTCACGGCCTGTTCTGCCCCAAGTCCCGGAGCGGCCTTCACGGCCTGCTCTGCCTCAAGTCCCAGAGCGGCCTTCACGGCCTGCTCTGCCTCAAGTCCCGGAGCGGCCTTCACGGCCTGCTCTGCCTCAAGTCCCGGAGCGGCCTTCACGGCCTGCTCTGCCTCAAGTCCCGGAGGGGCCTTCACGGCCTGCTCTGCCCCAAGTCCCGGAGGGGCCCCCAGATCCGCCTCGAGCCCTGGAGAGGCCCCCAGATCCGCCTCGAGCCCCGGAGAGGCCCCCAGAGCCGCCTCGAGCCCCGGAGAGGCCCCCAGAGCTGCCTCGAGCCCCGGAGAGGCCCCCAGAGCTGCCTCGAGCCCCGGAGAGGCCCCCAGAGCCGCCTCGAGCCCCGGAGAGGCCCCCAGAGCTGCCTCGAGCCCCGGAGAGGCTCCCAGAGCCACCTCGAGCCCCGGAGGCCCCGCCTGCTCTGGCCCTTCCGCGGAGGCTGCCTGCTACACCCAAGTTTCGGGCTTTACTTGCGCCTCGAGCCCCGGGGGGGCCTCCGGAGCCGCCTCAAGCCCCAGGGGGGCCTCCGCAGCCGCCTCGAGTCCCGGGGGGGCCTCCGGAGCCGTCCAGAGCTCCGGAGAGGCCTCCAGAGCCGTCCAGAGCCCCGGAGAGGACAACGGTTCCATCTGTTGTCCCGCAGGGGCCGCCGCAGACTGCTCTGGCCGCCCCGCAGGCTAAGCCACCTGCCTTGCCCCCTAGCGTTCGTGCTCCCCCTGGCGTTCGTGCTCCCCCTGGCGTTCGTGCTCCCCCTAGCGTTCGTGCTCCCCCTAGTGTTCTCGCGCCCCCCAGTGTCCGTTCTTCCCCTAGTGTTCTTGCTCTCCCTAGTGTCCACACCTTGCCCCCTGGCGTTCGTGCTCCCCCTGGCGTTCGTGCTCCCCCTAGTGTTCTCGCGCCCCCCAGTGTCCGTTCTTTCCCTAGTGTTCTCGCTCCCCCTAGTGTCTGTTCTTTCCCTAGTGTTCTCGCTCCCCCTAGTGTCCACACCTTGCCCCCTGGCGTTCGTGCTTCCCCTGGCGTTCGTGCTCCCCCTGGCGTTTGTGCTTCCCCTAGTGTTCTCACGCCCCCCAGTGTCTGTTCTTTCCCTAGTGTTCTCGCTCCCCCTAGTGTCCACACCTTGCCCCCTGGCGTTCGTGCTTCCCCTAGTGTTCTCGCTCCCCCTAGTGTTCGCCCTCCCCCCAGTGTCCGTCCTCCCCCCAGAGTCCGCACTCCACCTAATGTTCCCATGCCACCCAGTGTTCCCAACCATATGTCTGTGTGTTCCCCGGCCCCCGTGTCTATTTGTCTCCCCGCCTGTTTGTCTGCCTGTCTGCCCACCTGTTTGTCAGTCAGTATGTTGGCCTGTCTGTCTGCTCCCCAGGCCGTCAGCTCGACGGCCAATGTGTTCTCCCGCCTGTCTGCCTGTCTGTCTGCGTGTCAATCCGCATGTTTCTTGTCTTGTCTGCCTATTTGTCAGTCCTTGTGCCAGTTTTTGGGTTCCCCCCTCTCCTTCCCTGTCTGTCTGTCCCTTAGTGTGTCTGTTGGTCTTGCCGTGTGTCTCCCCGCCTGCTTGTCCCTTTGTCTGTCCGTGTAGATCTCCTGGTGTTGTTCCTGTGTCCATTCCTGTCCACTCCACCCCCGAGTTCCTGTCCTGTCCACTCCAGCCCCGAGTTCCTGTCCTGTCCACTCCACCCCCGAGTTCCTGTCCTGTCCACTCCAGCCCCGAGTTCCTGTCCTGTCCACTCCAGCCCCGAGTTCCTGTCATGTCCACTCCAGCCCCGAGTTCCTGTCCTGTCCACTCCAGCCCCGAGTTCCTGTCCTGTCCACTCCAGCCCCGAGTTCCTGTCCTGTCCACTCCAGCCCCGAGTTCCTGTCCTGTCCACTCCAGCCCCGAGTCTTGTTCTTGTCTTGTTCCTGTCCTGTTCCTGCCCCAGTTCTGTGTCCAGTCCCTGTTCCTGTCTGAGTCCTGTCTCTAGCCCCCACCCCCTGTTGACTCCCTCCCCGGGTCGGCCTCCTGAGACGTCAGGGGCCGTCCCTTGGGGGGGGGGGGGGGTACTGTCATGGTCCTGTTTTCCTGTCTGTGTTTCCCCTGTTGGGCCGCCAGATGGCGGCACTTCTGTTTTGTGTCCTGCTCCCCCCCTGTTAATTGTATGATTGTTTCATTGTCTCGTTATCCCATCATTGTTCCCACCTGTGTCTTATCCCTTCCTTCTGGTTTGATTGTTTTTTGAGTTCACCTGTGTCTTGTTACCCCTGTCTATTTAAGTTCTCTGTTCCCTTGACTCGGGTGCTGTTTCCTTGTGTTTGTTCCCAACTTGCGTATGTTTCAGACCCTTTGTACCTGCCTGCGTTTTTTACCTGCTTGTGGTTCGTTCTGATTGTTTGTTCGTAATCCATGTGTTCGTGCCTATGCCCTGGTGTTCTGGTGTTTTTGGATTTTTTCATTTTCTTGTTCCTGTGTTTGTTCCTGAGATCTGTTTTGTTCCCGCCTATGTTTTTGACCGGTTTGTGTTTCTTACTTTGTTTCCGCTTGTGTGTTTCTGTGCGTTTCTGCCGTTTGTTTTCCGTACTAGTGTAGTTCTGTTCTTGTTTTTTTTTGTTCTTAAGAATGTTTTGAGTTTGTTGTTTTGCCCTTTGTGGCCTTGCCTGTTCCCTGTTTGTGTTTGCCTTTTTTGTGTTAGTAAAATCTTTGTTAATTTTCCCTTTTTGAGTTTCGTGTTTTTTTTTTTCCCCCACTCTGCGCCTGGGTCCCAGCACCCGTACTGTCACAGATAGTGATGAACATCATTTCATTATTAATACTCTCCACTCCAAACTTACAGAGAGCAGCTCATCTCAGAGCTGAATGTCTGTTACACTCCTGATGAGGAGTAAATTGTTCTCTTTCTCTCTGACAGGAGAGGAGCACCGTCTCTCAGAGCTGAGGATTGTGCTGCTGGGGGGGAGTGACAGTGGGAAGAGTTCAGCAGGAAACACCATCCTGGGAAGAGAGGAGTTTGCGTCTGGAATAAGAACTGCACAGTGTGTGAAGAGACATGGTGAAGTTTCTGGGAGACAGGTCACTGTGGTCGACACACCAGGCTGGTGGACGAATTATTCTGTGAAGGACACCACAGAGCTGGATAAACAAGAGATTGTGCGCAGTGTGTCTCTGTGTCCCCCGGGACCCTGCGCTCTCTTCCTGGTCATTGATGTGAGCTCAGTGTTCAGAGAGGAACACAGGAGATCAGTGGTGGAACACCTGGAGCTTCTCAGTGAGAGAGTCTGGGGACACACTATAGTGCTGTTCACCAGGGGAGACTGGTTGGGAGACACAACCATTGAGCAGCACATTGAAACTAAAGGGAGGGCCCTCCAAGAGCTCATAGATAAATGTGGGAACAGGTATCATGTTCTCAACAATAAGAACAGGGCTGATGGGACTCAGGTCACAGAGCTGCTGGAGAAGATAGAGGAGATGATGGCAGGGCATGGAGGCTCTCTCTATGAAATAGATAGAATGCTCTTACAGGAGGTGGAAAAGAAGAGGAGGGCAGTGGAAGAACGAGTGAAACAGAGGCTGACAAAGGTTCAGAATCAGAGAAAAACTCTCAGAGCATTTCTTGAGGGTAAGTATTTTTCATATATAGACTTTACATGGAGAGGAACTATAGTCGAATATTTAAATTAATCATAACTACGTTGAATTATTTTCTATTGAGGAGTTTTACCAATGAAAAGAGTCACTCTAGTGAAAGGTGTATATCTGTGTTTACTTTTTTCCTAACTTTCGCCTGTGCTGCATACTGAGGTGTGAGTGAGTGCTTAAAGAGGCCATTTTGTACATATGATGATTTGGAATACCTGATTTTAGTTTTGTATGAATGAGTGCCAAATCGAAGGCAGTCTGTCCCACGCCAATGTGACACCCCGGGGAGAGAGATGCGGCAGTGCCGAGGAACACAGTTTCTGACGCATAGAGAAAGAGAGCGCACACACACAAAAATAAAATAAAATAAAATAAACAGACAGACCGCTTCACCGTTCCCCCTCACAGGTTCCGGGAAAAAACAATGAACTAAAACAGCAAGCTAAAATAACAAAGACAATAGAAAGTAAAACAGAGCGACAGCTATTTCAGTTTGCCGCTCTGCAGCCGACCCGCCTTCCCGGCCAGGTCCAGCTCCTCTAGCATCCCAGCTGAGGATTGCTTTCTTTCCAGTGCTCACAATAACACGAAACAAAAATCATAACTGCTCTCTCTGTGTTAGCTCCCGGTCTTGGTCCCAAACTGTGAAGAGCAGCACACCTTTAAGCACCTGGGCTGATTAGCTAACGCAGACAAGGTGCGTGTGCTCTCTCCACCAGCCGGCGCAGCCGAGACCAATCCGCCCCTCAGGCGGACCGACTGCGACACAGTCATAATTCCTTATATAATAATTTTCACAGCGTTTTTTCATTTTTCTCCCTGTTGGCAATTCCCAGTCTATTTCATAATCCAGTGTCATCACTGCAGCCACCCAGATTAAACAGGGTGCAGAGAAGCACACGTTCCCTTTGAAGTGTGGCTGTCAGCTGCCAACTTCTCTACCTTCCACAGTTGTTGAGTAGCAGGAGCTGATTTCATGAGCGCATTTAGGCTGCGTACGTTCAGTGGAACTGAGGAGGCTCATAGTGTTGGATGAGACAGAAAATCCTGCTGACTGAACTCTCCCTGCTGCTGCCAATTACATGCTGCCCTGTGGAGCTACCAGCCACAGCCTGCGCTGCACAGTCAGAGTTTGATAGCAGACTGTGGGGTGCATCCACACTATGGAACAGTGTCATAGCAGGATGAGTCACCCAGCAGCCCCATAAAACTGATGCACTTCGAAATATAGCAATGTTCTTCTTGCTATAGATTTTGCATGATTATTTTTCATTCTTCAGATATTCCCATCACATTATTGAAAGCATTATGTTGTGAATTTTCAGGCTGTATAATGCTTTGATTAAATTAAGACATTCTGTTGATATGTGCAAAAGTTCCATGCACAACTTTGTTCATGAAGGTTTAACCCAAATCCCACCTCTCATATGCCGATAGTGATGAACATCATTTCATTATTAATACTCTCCACTCCAAACTTACAGACAGCAGCTCATCTCACAGCTGAATGTCTGTTACACTCTTGATGAGGAGTAAATTGTTCTCTTTCTCTCTGACAGGGGAGGAGCACCAACTCTTAGAGCTGAGGATTGTGCTGCTGGGGGGGACACGGAGTGGGAAGAGTTCAGCAGGAAACACCATCCTGGGCAGAGAGGAGTTTGAGTTTGGAGTAAGAACTGCACAGTGTGTGAAGAGACAGGGTGAAGTAGCTGGGAGACAGGTCACTGTGGTCGACACACCAGGCTGGTGGACGAAATATTCTGTGAAGGACACCACAGAGCTGGATAAACAAGAGATTGTGCGCAGTGTGTCTCTGTGTCCCCCGGGACCCTGCGCTCTCTTCCTGGTCATTAATGTGAACACAGTGTTCAGAGAGGAACACAGGAGATCAGTGGTGGAACACCTGGAGCTTCTCAGTGACAGAGTCTGGGGACACACTATAGTGCTGTTCACCAGGGGAGACTGGCTGGGAGACACAACCATTGAGCAGCACATTGAGACTGAAGACAGCGCCCTCCAAGAGCTCATAGCGAAATGTGGGAGCAGGTATCATGTTCTCAATAATGAGATCAGGGCTGATGGGACTCAGGTCACCCAGCTGCTGGAGAAGATAGAGGAGCTGATGGCAGAGCAGGGAGGCTCTCTATATGAAATAGATAGAATGCTCTTACAGGAGGTGGAAGAGAAGAGGAGGGCAGTGGAACAGCGAGTGAAACAGAGGATGACAAAGGTTAAGATGCAGAGAAAGACTCTCAGAGCACTTTTTGAGGGTAAGTTTTTTCATTTATTGAAATTATTTCTTGGAGGAATTTCAGTAGTATATTTACATTATTCATTACTCTCTTGAATCATATTCCATTGAGGTGTTTTACCAATGAAAAGTGTTACTCCAGTGAAAGGTATATATCAGTCTTTATTTTCTCCTGACTTTCCCCTTTGCTGCATAATGAGGTGTGAGTGGGTGCTTAAAGAGGCCAATTTGTACAGTTAATAATGTGGAATGCTTTCTTTTTTTTTTGTTTTAATGAGGGCCAAACAGAATGGTTGTAGTCATAATTTAAAAATCATTTTCAGTGCATTGTTTTCACAGTTTGCAATGCCCAGTTTTATTCATAATCCAGTCTTATTTCTGCAGCCACTCTAATTAATCAGAGTCCAGAGATGCACACATTCTCTCTGGAGTGTGAGCAGCCAGCTGCCATCCTCTTTCACGTCCTCAGTTTTTGAGTAGCAGGAGCTTATATCATGAGTTTGTTTACGCTGCAGACCCTCAGTTGATCTGAGACGGTTGCTAGGTTTTGATGAGGCACAGAAAATCCTGCTGACTGAACTCTCCCTGCTTCTGCCAATTACATGCTGCCCTGAGGAGTTGCCAGCACAGCCTGCGCTGCACAGTCAGGGTTTGATAGCAGACTGTGGGGTGCATCCACACTCTGGAACAGTGTCTTATCAGGATGAGCCACCTAGCAACCTTATATATTTTGCCATTATATTCTAAGTAATAATCCTTTCGACTAAAATTACTTTACTGATATTTAAAATGTTTAACATATTTTGATCACAGTTTTAAAAGATGTGTATTTTGCCCTTTTAGGCTGTTAATATGTATTGCACTGAATGAGACATTATTGGTATCAAAAAAGGTATCATGCTCAACTATGCACATACTAATTTACTACCCGGCCCAACTCTATCTTGTCTTCAGTATTAAGTTCAGCTTCATTATTAATACTCTTCTCTCCTAAGTTAAAGAGAGCAGCTCATCTCAGAGCTGAATGTCTGTTACACTCCTGATGAGGAGTAAATTGTTCTCTTTCTCTCTGACAGGGGAGGAGCACCGTCTCTCAGAGCTGAGGATTGTGCTGCTGGGGGAGAGACTGAGTGGGAAGAGTTCAGCAGGAAACACCATCCTGGGTAGAGAGGAGTTTGAGTCTGGAATAAGAACTGCACAATGTGTGAAGAGACAGGGTGAAGTAGCTGGGAGACAGGTCACTGTGGTCGACACACCAGGCTGGTGGGTGTCATATTCTGTGAAGAACACTGCAGAGCTGGATAAACAGGAGATTGTGCGCAGTGTGTCTCTGTGTTCCCCGGGACCCTGCGCTCTCTTCCTGGTCATTGATGTGAGCTCAGCGTTCGGAGAGGAACACAGGAGATCAGTGGTGGAACACCTGGAGCTTCTCAGTGAGAGAGTCTGGAGACACACTATAGTGCTGTTCACCTGGGGAGACTGGCTGGGAGACACAACCATTGAGCAGCGCATTGAGACTGAAGGGAGGGCCCTCCAAGACCTCATAGAGAAATGTGGGAACAGGTATCATGTTCTCAACAATAAGAACAAGGCTGATGGGACTCAGTTCACAGAGCTGCTAAAGAAGATAGAGGAGATGGTAGCCAGGAACAGGGCTGTTTCATTCTCCATAGAGGAGAGAGACAATGATGGCAAATTCACAGGAAAGATGATGGTTCAACGGAAGAGCTTTGAGGAGGAATGGAGCAGAAGAGAGGAGGAGCTTATAGAGAGGATGTCAAAGATTGTGGTTGACTCAAAGAAAGAGGGATCCCCTCTGCCATTCAAGAGGAGAAGCAGCTTGGATATTCTTCCACCTTCTTGTAAGTTTTATCTGAAGAAAAACACTTTTCAATTTTTCCAATTGTCACGTTACATTGCATCCGGTTGCATATATGGGGTGACAGTCGGAGGGTTGCTGGTTCGATCCCCCTCCCTGGGCTTGTAAAGCACTTAGGATAAAAGCGTTATATAAATGCAGTCCATATATAAAGCACTGAATTGAACTTTCAAAATCTAGACCTTCCATTAAAAGTATTGATGCCAATTTACAATAAATTATATTGGCTGTTAGCTCACACAAACTTTTATTTGTTGAAAATGTGTTTTTCTTCTGATATCATTACTTTTTGAACTGTGTTTGTTATGAGTAAGTGATAATAGTAACACACATAAATATTGGCTATGAAAGAGACATGCATACTCATAAATACAAGCAAACACACATCAATTATTGCTGAAAGAAACACATAGGCATAGATTCAGTCATTTTTCCTTTATTATGAATGACATAAATTCAAGTGTTTGTCATATTTTTAAATGAAAGTGTTTTTAATGGGGTATTGTGTACATGACAGACCTATTAATTGTTCATGTAGTTACAGTAGCTTAAAAAGTAGTTATCAGTAGAAATGGCACAGCAGTCATCTTGGCCATTTAAAAAACCGTAAAAAAATTTGAGGCCGCCTGGGTAGTGTAGTGATATAAACACTCGCCTACCACTGCAGAGACCCGGCAGCGGTACTTCAGGCTTGGTCAGACGCTCCTACGAACGCAATTGGCAGTGTTCGCGGCTGGGAAGCCGGTGAGGGTATGAGTCCTGATCATTGCATTAGCGACTCCAACTGGTTGGTCGGGGCACCTCTTCAGCAGGGAGGGGATCTGGGGGAGATAGCGTGAACCTCCTCGCTGTAACTCCTCGCTGTCAGGTGAAAAGAAGCAGCTGGCAACTCTACATGAGGCATGTGTAGTCTACACTCTCCCCAGACTAACAGAGGATAGCGCATCGACCGGGATCGTGATACATACGGTCTAAACGACTAAAAAATTGGGGAAAAAATGGCAAAAAAAATTAATTAATAAATTCGATACAGCCATCCTGTTGTGAAGAAATCACTATCTTGTGGCAATTTCCGTATGACCAGTAACGTTACCTACCAGGCGGAATCACAACACAGATTTTGGTGATTGATTTTGGTGCTGCCTGTACTAACGTTATACACCCAAAGTTAGACGACCAATTCAGGTTTGATGATTTTTCAGGTTTATCATCAAAATGTGAACAATGTGTGAAATGATAGTGACCGGATTTCAGAAAAATAAATTAGTTTCCTGCGTCGATTATTCAGTTGCAAAAGCAAATTTCTTATGCAATTATTTGTTTGCAAGCTAGCCTGTGTAATGAGTTAGAGATTTCCCCAAGTCCGTGCCTCTCACTTGTCCAAAGGTCCCGTAGGCAAATGCGCTACCAGTGAACTACTAGTGAACTAGCCACAGCCAATGATTTTTTAAATTTTTATTTAAAAGATGTGCATTTCTGTACACATTTATACAGTCTATGGTTCTGTATATGTCCATTTTCCATGCATATCCAATGTTTTTATTGGCTGATGTAGCTAAATGTCCAATGGGGAGAGGTATTCGTTGTAGGCCTGAAGCATTTGTGATTATGTAATTGGCAAGAAAAAGAAGAAGCAGTAGAAGGAAAAAACACGAAATACCCTTAGTTTGGGGCTTTATTGTGTGGATGTGTGAAGTTGTTTGTAAATAGTGTTCACATATGGTCAGAAGGTGACCCCTAAAACCCTTACCTTCAACATATATGAACACCACACTAAAATATTACTTTAAAAACAAACGCTGTAATAACCATCTGGACAAACACATGAACATTAAACAGATTTGTAAGTTGGATCAATTTAACATATGATTTCAAATTAAGTACAAATGAAATATCAGTCCATGCTGCACCAGAGAAGTGAATGTTTCACATAATGAGCCTAAATTATTTTATTATGTGAATCAGAGAGATCTCAAAACTTTTATGATGCCGCATTTTCAGAAAATAAGAAAAATATAACAGAATACAACACGTGAATTTGAGTGTAACAGAGCTTGTTGGTGGTGTTGTGTTACAGTGAGTGGAGGGACTCCAGCCCCCTCTGAAGCAGGCAGCTCTGTATCGGCTTACCAATCTGCTCATGAGGTTTCCAGTAAGAATGTATCATGGTGGCTGGAAAATAATAAACCAGGGAGTTCAGCATCATCTGGATACGGAACACGGAGTTCTGTAGTGAGTGAAGCAGAGAAGCCTGACAGGGTGACTCTGGAAGAAGACAGTGTAGGTGACACGCCACACTAAACACTGCTCTACACTGCCCCCTGTGGTAGATTGTGTAACTACTTCATCTGCTGTTTTTTTCCAAAACATTTGCTTTTCAATGTTTTTG
>NW_026986496.1:0-22025 GCF_018555375.3 Anguilla rostrata
TTTTACCTGCGATTTGACATCCATGATTTTAATGATGAATTAATGTTTTTTAGAGAGAGATTGCTGCATTCATATTGATTATTATAATGTTTTTAAAGCATTTAGCCACACCAAAGAGAGAAAGAGCCCTGGATCTGATTACATTGGAGGTAGAGTGTTCAAATGCTGTGTGGGCCAACTCAGTGCGTGTGCGTGCATGCGTGCGTGTGTGCGTGTGTGTGTGTGTGCGTCTATATGTGTGTTTGTGTGTTGTTGGGGCCTGGCAGGCTGTGTGTTAATGTACTGTGAGGCTGTGTGTATCAGGTTGCTCTTTGTGTGTGTGTGTGTGTGTGTGCGTCTGTGTGTGTGTGTGTGTGTGTGCGTGTGTGTGTGTGTGTGTGTGTGTGTGTGCGTGTATGTGTGTATGTTATGTGCATGTGTGTGTGTGCCTGTGTCTGTGTGTATGTTACGTGTGTGTATGTGTGCCTGTGTCTGTGTGTATGTTGCGTGTGTGTGTGTGCGTGCCTGTGTCTGTGTGTATGTTGCGTGTGTGAGTTGTGTCTGTGTGTGTGTGTGTGTGGCTGGGGCCTGGCAGGCTGTGTGTTAATGTACTGTGAGGCTGTGTGTATCAGGTTGCTCTGTGTGAGTTGTGTGTGTGTGTGTGTGTGTGTGTGTGTGCATGTATATGTGTGTGTGTGTGCGTAAGTGTGTGTTTGTGAGTGTATGTGTGTGTGTGTGTGCGCATGTATATGTGTGTGTGGGTTTGCATGTATGTGTGATGTGTGTGTGTGTGTGTGTGTATGTATATGTGTGTGTGGGCTTGTGTGTGTGTGTGTGTGTGCATGCGTGTGTGTGTGTGTGTGTGTATATGTGTGTGGGTGCGTGTGCGTGTATTTGTGTGTGTGTGTGTGTGTGTGTGCGTGCGTGTGTCTGAAAGACAACATTCCTGACGACCCATCAACATGGAGAGACATTTCTCTACTACCGACCATATATAAAGTGTTCATGAAATGCCTCCTCTCGCGTATTCTACCGTGGCTGGTGGAAGCCAATATTCTGTCCACAAAGCAGAAAGCCTATATAGACAGGCAAGGTGTGAATGAGCATGTTTTTTGCCTTAAAACCGGCAGAGATGATTTTAAACACGAGTCTGCCCGATTTTATGCAATTTTTCTGGATTTCCGCGACGCGTTTGGAACATTGACTCAAAATGTCATGATAGATTCACTCAAGGAAATCCATTTGCCTCAGGGATACATTGACATAGTTAAGGACATATATAAAGACTCTTTCATCCAAGTGATCTGCGGTAAACAGCTCACGGGTCCAATTCCTCTCCAAATGGGTATTGAAACAGGCTGCCCATGGAGCGCAGTGAACTTTGTGCTGGCAATGAATCGATGGTTACAGTGGGTGAACCAGTGCGCACCCCCCAATGTTTTTTCCCCGAACCCCGTGCAAGGTTATGCAGACGATGTACTGATATGTTCCCGTCAAGAGGAAACTATTAAGAACATGTTCTCCAGAACCGACTCCTTTTTGGAGTGGTCAGGATTAGAAGTCAAACAATCCAAATGTGCTGTTTTTTATGAGAGGCGGAGTGGGGGGAACCGCTGGTATCGTGCAAAGTCAGACCGAGATCCCATGTTTAAAATAAATGACGAACCGATCAGAGTTTATGCACGCCATGAAACGTACAACTATCTTGGCCATAAATTTACCATCGCCGGTGAATGGAAGGGGCAAGTGGATAGCATAATTGAAGAGTACACATCTAGGCCCAACCTGATCGACTCATCTCCCTTGCCATTGGTTATGAAGTTGGAAGCTATTGGACAAGTGGCTCTGTCTACGGTACAACATCTTTTCCCCAACGTTCATATACCAAAGAAAGTCCTCCATGACCTGAACAACAGGACTGTGCAGCGGGTAAGAGAGTGGTTTGGTCTGAGCACTCACACAACCCGTGACATCATTTTCCACAGCCAACGGGAGGGAGGATTCGGGGTACCGAACTTTGAATGGGCATATATGTCTACAAGACTCGCTCATTTACTAAATATGCTCAACAGCGATGACAGAACAGTTAGGGAGCTCGCCAGAGCCTCTTTCCTCCTTGATCTAGAAAAACGCAAGGTCCCACGAGCGAATGAGCCGTCATCCAGCTTCCTAGGATTTAAGAGAAAGCCTAGTGGAAAACTGGATACCAACGCAGCAGGTTTTGGCGTTAATTCAAACTGGCCAGACCTGAACGATCTATGCAACTGGACTGGTGTTTCTGCTGAATGGACAGGAGCCGACTCTGAGACCGTGAACGTTTCTAGGACTGTGATTACCGACCCGACAATCTCCGTGAGCGCTACAGTGAGACGCGATGGAATTACAAGCGCGCTCCCCATCAATGGCGCGCGAGCTCATTTGCTAGCGCTTAATCAGCAGCGGCAGCAGCACTGGATGGGACTCCGGCTACAAGGGAAGCTTGCTTGCCTCCCGTCAGCGGATCATACTGTGTCGCATACAGTTTTTAAAAATGCAGCGACTGATGAGGAAATCCTCATCTTCACTGTAAAAGCACGCCTCCAAGTGTTACCAACCAAACTCAATTTATCCATTTGGTATCCTAATAGCCACGACCCTTACTGGTTACATCATGGACATCAACAGGTTGTCGAATCAATGTCACATACTAAATGGTTGTTTCTGCTATAAAGGGCTGTTCATAGCCAGACACGATCGAATAGTTAATATTATATCTAAAGATGTATCATCCATTCTCCATCCAAATGCTGTGTTACATATAAACTCCACTGTAAAACCACAAATGTTTCGATGTAATAATAACCTCTATCAATTTTCAAATGTAAGTGCAAACAAACCTGATCTTACTGTGATTGATGAGAACCACAGAGAGGTGTTCCTACTGGAAGTAGGCTGTGCCTTCGATGCAAGCCTAGAAGAAGCATTTCTTACTAAACAGTTAAAATACCAGCCATTATTACAAGCCATAACAGCACTAGGGTATAAGTGTCAACTTCTAGTTTTTACATTTGGGAGCCTTGGCCATGTCCACAGGCTTGTGGTCAGAGGTCTTAGGATAATGGGGCTGGCAAAATGGAGAGCAAAGCGACTAGCAAAATATTGCTCAGTTTCCTCCGTTATAGGCAGTCGCAGTATATGGAGGAGAAGATGTTTGAGATGCAAATGTCTAACCTGCACTTTGTTTGCTTTATCCCTACTGGTGTGCTTTGTGCCACTCAAGTGAAGGACATCAGACAGCAACTGAAATATATTTGGGCCCTTATTGATGTATTTTATTAATTTTATAAATGTGGACCTAAATAAATCAAAATATGTGTGTGCGTGCGTGCGTGCGTGCATGTGTGTGCATGTGTGTGTGTGTGTGCATGTTTGTGTGTATGTGTCTGTGTGCATGTTGTGTGTGTATGTGTGTGTGCGTATATGTGTCTGTGTGCATGTTGTGTGCGTATATGTGTGTGTATGTGTCTGTGTGCGTGCGTGTGTGTGTGTGTGTGTGTGTGTGTGTATGCTGCATGTGTGTGTGTATGTCTATGGCTGGGGCCTGGCGGGCTGTGTGTTAATGTACTGTGAGGCTGTGTGCATCAGTGTGCTGTGTGTGTGCTTTGTATTCAACAACAATCAGCATCTTCAGTGCGTCGACCAGTGAATTTCTTTGAAATTGCACCTCCATCCTCAAGATAAATGGAATTTAATGAAACCATTATGTACCGTGGCAGGAGCTGGAAATGGCCAAAAGTATCAGAGTATTTTGTGAGAGCTATCAAATCTCTGGGATTGTTGGAATACTGTAATCACAAAGCAGATGTATTCAAGCAAGTGACTGAACTCTAGAGGTTTCAAGGCAGAAGTTGACAGGTTCTCAAGAGTTCACTGAACAGAAAGTAAATTACAATGGAAAAAAAAATGAAGAGAATCATCAATGCTGTGCTTCACCTTGTGTGCAAATTGCAGTGGGTTCATCTTGTTTTTGGAATCCTTGAGTATAAATGACAGCACTGTTCTCTACAAAAAATCTATTGCAAGTGAGGTCAGAGTGATAATGCTGGCTTTTTAACATGATTGGACAGTAATATCCTTTATAAGTATGTGATTGCAGTGTAACATCAATCAATGAAAAAGCACTGATAGACTATATATAATCCCATCGATAGATAAACTGTTCTTGATTGTTAAAACATGATATGGATCATTTATGAAACAGCAGTTTACAGCCATATCTCCTGCAATGCAGAACAATTGACTATAAGGCACAGTTATAATATAATATATATGTTATAAGCATCACACCTCATATGGTCACATCTCACAAGCATGGAGTCTCTGTGGTCTGTGGTCACACACAAATGTTACATCACTAATTAGGCCTCTCAGCACACAACATAACAGCACAGTATAACACCTGGGACGGGGGCGGTATATCCCCATGGTGGGTGCCGAAGCTTTTCGGGTCCTCTCAGGAGAAAACTCGGGACGGCCCTGAGCTGCATCCCATCCTCCCCATAGCTCTCCATCGCTCTTCTCCCTCATCGCCATGGTAACACTGAATGTGGAGTCTGGGACAATGCCACAGGCCTAAGCAGAAGTGGCCAGGAGTGCATACAGAAATACAGAAACACACACTTCCCTTCACTACCTTAAGCCTCCAAGCAGCTGTACACTGCAGAACACAGTCTGAAGTGCATTAATCACTGCAGATTTCCCACTGAATCTACAAGAACTGAGGTGGAGCAGTGAAAGAACGGGCAGTGATTCACTATCTGTTTTCATATAGACATGAAAACTGTTTTTCTGATCGATCAAACATTGTCTGGATTATTTGCAAAACATTTTAGTTTACGGCCATATCTGCTGTAAGTATTATTACATAAGAGCACTTATGTAGTTGTGGAAATGACTGAGTTTTGATCACCAGAGTTGAACTGTAATCCAATGTTTGGGCTGTGACAAAGGCCGATAACAGAATAAGCAGAGCAAGTACATGAAGCAGTAATGTTCTGAGAGTTCTGAGAGCTAGCCTTGTAATAACTTGTCACTAGATGGATTACAGGAGCTTTCTCTGTTTAGAGCATCACAGGCATCAGCATGAAGATTAGCTTTTAGTGTATTACTGTTGCTTTACGAGTGTCATCAAATTGTCATTGTTGCAGACATCATAAATGGTTGCATGGTTTCAGCAAGAACAGGGACACTGATGTTTCTTATTCTTAAGGGACCTTCTATGTTGTGTAAAATTCAGTGTTGGCTTTTTAAA
Source organism: Anguilla rostrata (assembly GCF_018555375.3). Classification (NCBI taxonomy): domain Eukaryota; kingdom Metazoa; phylum Chordata; class Actinopteri; order Anguilliformes; family Anguillidae; genus Anguilla; species Anguilla rostrata. Next base: position 5,270 of record NW_026986496.1, read on the forward strand.
ATCTGTAGGCAGAAATAATAGTTCTTTCTTAATCTGGAGTACATGGTCACAGTGACCACAATATTTGTCATTGAAATTAGATTTCTGTGATCAGATTCAGAATACAAGAAATCATTGACAAATAAAGTGGTCCATAAATGCATACCCCCCAATTGTCCGTATGGGGGTATGCATGTTTTACACTGTGCGCTGTGTAAATGTATGTCTTTTACACGGCATAGTCCTTATACGACAAAGATTTAAGGGTCACTGAATCATAAATGGCTTCTCCTTGTATTCTTTCTCATTGAATCTGAGAGAGATCTGATTTCACACGTGTAACTCTATCCACTGTAACATCAAATAATAGCCACAGATACACTATGTATAATCATACAGTTACAGGCCAGTATGTATTCTTTTGGTTACAGGTCACTGATACCATGTCTGCCGATGATATTTTTTGCTTGGTCATTATATTTCATTATAACTGGCTGAATTTTAAAGGCCTTTGTTGACAAATCATTGTTCATAATTATGTTGATGTATTCATCAAGTTGGGAACTCAGTTGACTATCCATTGAGTAAACATGTTATTACAAATAAACTGCAGCTGTTTGCACTTTTAATTCTAATGGCGCTAGTGATCTTAGCCAATGCACAGTGAGGTAGATGGTTCAGGGAGCAAAGCATGGTTCATGGAGCAAAGAAATATCCAGTGGGCACAGTTGGAGAATTACAGAACTTGGTTGCATCGGGGGGTCACCACGTTTCTATTAATTGCTACATTAGATGCTCCAAAATTAAATGCTACCTCCATGCCAAAAGGCTATTTGGAATGGCTTCAGGAAAAATGGTTTCACTGGGAGTAATCGACAGTTTCAAGAATCTAAATTGTCTCCTTTGTCTCATCTACTGTGGTCCTGAGAGATGACATTAGAGCTCTTTGGCCAAGCATAGCTGTTATTTCATTTGTGGCCTTCATGTTAGCTTGAACTAGTCTGCCCATTCTCCTCTGATCTCTCATTAACAATGTTTTTTTGTTTATCACACCATTCTCTGTGAACTCTATAGGCTGTACTGCATGAAAATCCCAGGAGGGCAGCTTTTTCTGTGATGCTGGAACCACCACATCTGGCACCATCCATCTGCCACAGTCAAAGTCGCTTAGATCACACATCTTGCCCATTCTAATAGGTAAGGAGCTGGCCTTGTAACCTATAGTTCACAGGTTCGAGTCCCAGGTAGGACACTGCCGTAGTACCCTTGAGCAAGGTACCTAACCTGCATTACTTCAGTATCCAGCCGTATGGATGTAATGTAAAAAAAAGAAGTTGTGTAAGTCGCTCTGGATAGGAGTGTTTGCTAAATGCCTGTAATGTAATGTCTATATAGAGTTACAGCCACATAATGTGTGGTTAGGAGTAGCCTATTTGCATTAATGAGGGGGTATTCTGAATAAATGTGCTGGTATATAACACAAAGGATATAGGTTTGGTGTTAGTTAAGAGTCTTTATTGTCCCCATGGGGCAATTTGTACTGCAGCATAGTATATAATAAATAGCAATAACTATATTTCTGACAACAGATAAACATTAAAATCATTGAAAAACGTATCACTATTACTTATTAAGAAAGCCAGTGACACTTGGGATAAAAGAGTGTTTAATCCTGTTTGTTTTTAACATAGGGATCCTATTTTAAAATAGGGAGCCTACACCAATCAGCCACAACATTAAAACCACCTGCCTAATATTGTGTAGGTCCCCCTCGTGCCACCAAAACAGCTCTGACCCGTCGAGAGTTTTAAAATCATGTGGAAATAATTCACCCTCTAACAATATCTTGGCTTTTTATAGCCCTATAGCAACTAATAATGTAATAAACTACCAATAGTGTAATAACTCCTAATAATGTAATCAATTTCAAATTTTTTATGTAATAAAAACCAATAATGTAATAAGTAGTAGTAGTAGTAGTAGTAGTAGTAGTAGTGTACTTTATTGATCCCCGGGGGGAATTTGCACTGTTGCAGCATAAAAGACAATAAAGATACAAATTTACAGTAGATACAAAATATCAGAGACAAATATACAGTAGATACAAATATATACAGAAATACAAATATACCTGAGGACACCTTCAGAGGTGGAGTCCTTGCCTCGACGGGTCAGAGCTGTTTTGATGGCACGAGGGGGACCTACACAATATTAGGTAGGTGGTTTTAATGTTGTGGCTGATCGGTGTATATCTGCGCTCTGAGGGAAGTAATGCAAATTGATTGAACAGGGGATGCTGGGAATCCCTCAGAATGGACTGGGCCTTCCTTATAGATCCTACCTGATACAGCTGGGAGGGTCAGCTGTATCAGATGATCCTGCCAGCTAATTTTACAATGTTGGCCGGTCGACTCTTGCACTTAAGATTTAGGTTACCAAACCAGCAGATCATATTGAAGGTTAAAAGAGATTCAATAAAAGACTTAATCATTAGCTTCGTGTCCACCTTGAAACTTCAGAGTAATAACTATTAAATGGGGAGAGGAGGTGCTCATGCAACATTGGTCATTGAAATAAAAGGTTATTGTTGTATGTATTCATATAATAATTTTCTCTCATCCTTCTGAGACAAAGACATTTATGTCTGTCCTCTGTGGAGGACGTGACATTTCTAGTTGTATCTTCAAGCCTTCATGATAGCTTAATTGTCTCTGTGTCTATAATACATAATGGTCTTTAAATGTCATAAATTTGGACGTGAGATTACATGTTCTTGGACCTGGTGGTCGTTTTGGAGTAAAACATTTACTGTGTATTTTTTTAAATTGTTGTCATAATAAGTAAAACTGCAATTTTATATCATTATTCATAACAGATTGTTTTTATTGTTTTTTATTTTATTTAGTTTGTATTTTTATACATTTTTATTACAATATAAATTATAACACAAAAAATATAGAAAAAAATGTCATTTTGAACCTTTTTTCCCCTGGGTCTCAGGAGGATAAAGCTTAGTTGCTGATATCATTTTAAAATGCTCCCAAGCTGCAGACCGCTCTCTGTTCCTGGCTGGTTCCATCTCTGCACAATGTCTCGGATTCTTAAAGCAGTCACTGTGACTCACTAGCTCACGACTGACACAAACAGCTTGCTTTCCCCATGAAACCTGCGCCAAAGCTTTGCTTCCTTTGAGTCAGTTACCAAAGCGGTCACATGGTTGTGAGTACCGAATGAAGCTTCGGACGTCATTGATCACGTGTTTATGGCAGAAACGAATCAAGCCTCGGCACACTGTTTCTAGTGCACTCTGGTGTTTTTCTGGACACACGCTCCTGAGCTTCATATCAAGGGTAACACCACTCCTTTTGAGATGTCTGTATAGTACATGTTCAGGGCCCATTTAAATTCTGCATTACATCCAGTCAAAACTACGCTATATTGTGCGTGTGTGTGTCTCTGTGTGTGCAAGCGAGTGTTCAGTGTGTGCTCATGTTGTGTTTGCAGGCTAATTTGGGTTGGAAGCCACTTGTGGTCCAGTCTTGTCTGATGTGTTCCTGTCTCCGTAGATAGGGGGTGCTGTTTCTATCTCTCAGAGGAGCCAAAGACCAAAGGAGGAACCCTCAGCAGTGAGAGGAAGAGGTACAAATGCATGAATCAGATATTTAATGTGATATAAGTTAGAGCTGCAGTAAGAGGATAAGTTTAACTGGAAGCTCTGTCTCCATGTGCTGTGAGTTAGAGCTGCAGTAAGAGGATGAGTTAGCGCAGATTGTCCCATGCAGTACCAGAAAAACCGAAAGAAGGCAACAAAAACTAGGCATTACCATCGTATAGTTAAACGTGATCATTCAACTTGTGATAACGTTGTAACACTGAGCTACTGTATACTAGCATTACACTAGCAGTCTCAAACTCCGGACATTACACCCAAATAGGAGCAGAGGCATTTTGGATTACAGAAACTCTTACATAGACAAAAGAGCCATAGAGACACAAGTATTGGATATACCAAAAGTGAATCCAATGTAAGTACGTTACATATGGACATTAAAACCTTTTTCTGAATGATTGTTTTGGTGATCTGAGGTGCTGTTCTGACAGCTTAAATGGAATACATTTTTTCATGCAAAAATAAGAAAGGCAAAGTAATTATGGAAAGCATAAAAAACATGTTTTATGATGTGGGTTAGTGTGCAATGAGTGATTGGGGGATGGGGAGGCTCCTTTCATTTTACTGACATTCATCGCCATTAGCACTGATAAGGGAACGAGTGGTGTTGTTGGCCAAAAAGGAGGCTGTTGCAGCCGTTGAGCTTGAATTTGTGACGTATTTGTAGCCCCTTTTTAAATAAATTGCAAATATTTACTTTATCCCCATTCTGTGGGCGCTGCTGCCCATACCACTAGGGGGCAGGGGGGAAATATACCTTTCAATGTCACTGTCACCTTTTAGGTGTAGGTGGGTGTATTATATCACATTAAGGTGTATGTGGGGTTTATTAAGTCATCACCAGATGTGCAGTGACATAGAGCTGTGGTAAAAAGATTAATTTAACTGGAAGCTCTGTCTCTATGTTTTGTTCACAGGGTCCAGGTAGAAAGAACAGGGTCACCTGTACCCAGTTGTGTGTCTCTGAAGAGTGATCATTCAATGGAACCTCAATTCAATTTCAGAGGAAAGTTCACAGGTGACCAAAGGTAATTAAATAGGCTTAAATTGACACTACTATTTAACCCCTTATCCCCAAGCATTTAAAAAGGAAATTTCCACCTGGTTTGCAGTGCTCTTAAAGGTCCAGGAAACTAGATTGGTGTTATATTCCCCAGAAGTGACGACAGATTTTCTTCTTAATGCTTCTTTCACGTTTTTAACCAAATTAGAACCATTGAATTGGAGTGCCTGTGGGCTCCAGAATTAAAACCCATTTCTTGTAGGTCTCTTTATTTTTGGAAAAAGAAAAGAATGTATTGCATTTTCCACATCCAGAGAAGGGGCAATGCTTAGGCATTTTCAGGTTAGCTTGCCTAGCGTGCACAACAGTGGCAAGAGAATTATTTACAGATTACATGTAGAAAGAATTTCACTGGACTTAAGGGTTTTGTTACATAAATGACACCCAATGAACCCTGCCCATTGAAAACCTGGTGTTTAGCCAAGGGGGAGAGCAAGCAAATTTCGGCACAGGCTTTTATTTGTTTTTTCTTTTTTTGTTTTTTGCAATAATCGTTTGAATGTATTTCTGGGACATTTGTGAGTGTAAAACAGTAATAAAATGACACATCAGCAAAGAATTCACAGATTGTTGTGCCGATAACTAAAAGCAGTGAAATGTTGCAATGGATTTTCCAAGACATCCCAAAACCTCTCCAAATTGCACATTTTTGATAATGTTTTGAACAGGTTATCTACACTACAAAAGAAGTTTTCTGCTCTCAAAATCGCATATTTTGAATAAATAACTGAGGTGAATCAGTTCTAACATGTTTTTGGGAGTTAATTTCTTACAGCATTTAACATTATGCTGAATGTGGAAATACAAATGTTACAGTAGCTGGCAGGAATTAGCAGAAATTATAACAGAAAACTAATATTAGTTTGAGGTGAACTTGCTTTGCTGCTGCTGCCGTTACTCACTTTGCTAGAGATTTCATCCATTAGAAGCTTTGCAAAAGAAAGAGACGGTCTGTATCTGTCGCTGCTGCAGCGGCTGATTGCAATGTCAGTTGCAAATGTGTTGTTTACATTCCGAACATTCCACTAGTGTTAATTAATGGGAAATTTTCTTGTAAACATAAATAAAATATAAATAAAAATGGTAAATGTCTCAAAAATATTTGCACTACTGACAAGAAAAGCACAAGCAACTAGGTGAAGCTACGAGATAAAAAAGGTAGGTCTTGCTGATAAACTGTAGGAGGAGTAGCATGCAGGATGTTGACTTGACTTGCTGTTCAGATAACCAAATGCCTGCTGAACAAAATAGTATATTTTGTTCAGGGCGCCTGAGCTGGCTAACAGTCTTAGCTTGAATATGAGCAAGGGCATGTGTGATTACAGAAACTCTTACATTGACAAAAGAGCCATAAAGATGCAAGTATTGGATATAGCAAAAGTGACTGCATTGTAAGTACATTACATATGGAATTTAAAACTTTCTTATGAATGATTGTTTTGGTGATCTGAGGTGCTGTTCTGACAGCTTAAATGGAATACATTTTTTCATGCAAAAATAATAAAGGCAAAGTAATTATGGAAAGTATAAAAAACATGTTTTATGATGTGGGTTAGTGTGCAATGAGTGATTGGGGGATGGGGAGGCTCCTTTCATTTTACTGACATTCATTGCCATTAGCGCTGATAAGGGAACGAGTGGTGTTGTTGGCCAAAAAGGAGGCTGTTGCAGCCGTTGAGCTTGAATTTGTGACGTGTTTGTAGCCCCTTTTTTAATAAATTGCAAATCTTTACTTCATCCCCATTCTGTGGGCGCTGCTGCCCATACCACTAGGGGGCAGGGGGGAAATATACCTCTCAGTGTCAATGTCACCTTTCAGGTGTAGTTGGGTGTATTATGTCACATTCAGGTGTAGGTGGGGTTTATTATGTCATCGCCAGATGTGCAGTGACATAGAGCTGTGGTAAGAAGATGAATTTAACTGGAAGCTCTATCTCTATGTTTTGTTCACAGGGTCCAGGTAGAAAGAGCAGGGTCACCTGTACCCAGCTGTGTGTCTCTGAAGAGTGATCGTTCAATGGATCCTCTATTCAATTTCAGAGGAAAGTTCACAGGTGACCAAAGGTAATTAAATCGGCTTAAATTGACACTACTATTTAACCGCTTAACCCCAAGCATTTAAAAAGGCAATTTCCACCTGGTTTGCACTGCTCTTAAAGGTCCAGGAAACTAGATTGTTTTTATATTCCCCAGAAGTGACGACAGATTTTCTTCTTAATGCTTCTTTCACGTTTTTCACCGAATTAGAACCATTGAATTGTACTAGACACGGTTAGATTATTGTGACCTGTTTAGCAGACATGGGCAGGTTGGGTGTGTATCCTGCGCTCATTAACATTCATACTTGTAAGACAGGTCATATGTAAACCATTTCTCATCGCTAGCTTGGTTAGAGCAGATTGTCCCATGCAGTGCCTAACAAAATGAAAGAAAGCAACATAAACTATGCGTTCCCATTGTATGATTAAACCTGAAGATTATTCAACCTGTAATAGCATTGTAACACTGAGCTACTGTACACTAACATTACACTCTATAGCAGCCTCACATTCTAGACATTACACCCAAATAAAGAAAGGCTTTGATTCCAAAGTGGAAAGAGCATTATTTACACATTACATGTAGAAAGAATTTCACTGGACTTAAGGGTTTTGTTACATAACTAACACCCAATAAAGTGTTAATTAATGGGAAATGTTCTTGGTAAACATTAATAAAATATGAATAAAAAATGTAAAGAAAAATGGTAAATATCTCAAAAATATTTGCACTATAATAAGTAATGTAACATATGGAATTTTTTTTTTGCAATCAAATTTTTTATTGATTTTGATATAATCATTAGCATCAGCAATACATCATCAAAATGGTTTATGGTCCAAGTAGAGTAGAAAAAAACTTTTATCCAGAAAAACCGCAGTTCACTTGTAGGCTATTTGTTTTCAGGCCAGTCTTGCCTGGTCCAATATAGCGGCGATGTTGACATACGATCTAAAGGCCAATGCGGCGGATATGTCTATGGTTTCACACTACCATTGTGCTGCTTGAATCATGTATCGCTATGTGTTTGTGCGTTTAACGTTAATACGGTGTGCTCATATAAGTCATGTTTAGAACTAGGTGTATTGGAATTAGTAGGTGTATTGGAATTTTGTGTTATCTTTATGCTGGAGTTTAGATCATGTTTGAAATGTTGGTAACGTTACAAACTTTAGATATTAATCAGAGGAGTTCTTTCCGTGTGGTGTAGCATGCTTCCTGGTTGCGTCATCAGGCTGGGGCCAGAGGACGCGGCGCAACTTCCTATAGGCTTTTGTAGTTTGTTGTAGTTTTTAGTTGCCGCCAGTTTGATTGGGACGATCTATTATTCTCAGGGTTGTGTAGTTCATTGTAAATACTGTGGTTTATGGTGTACCTGAAGTATTTCAATGGAGTGTATTGATTATCTAAATGTGTTAATTATCGATGGTATTTGTTATGGGTAATTTTAAGCTGTTGTAGAACTGTATTTAATTCTTGGTAATTGGTAGGGTCCAAGGGTGGAGAAGCTATTTAAGTGCAGCTACCACCATCATTTGTGGTTGGTTGGTTGTTGGGTGCAGACTGGTCCGAGTCAGTGAGAAGTATTATTATTATTATTATTATTGAACCTTAAAAACATAGATACATGTTACTTTCTTTTTGTTTTGCAAGTCTTTTTGTTTGTTTATTTTTATTATTGTTTCACTTTTGTTCACTGTAAATACTGGCATCCTTTTCTCCACCTGTCTAGAAGACAACAAATCTTCCTTTTGCGTCTTCATTTTTGGTCGACATCATTGGTCTTACACCGCCATAAGGTCTGTCCTCCAACACTCCGGGCGCAACGTTTGCCTGCTTCTCCCTTTAGAGCCGGATGCAATGTGAGCGCGTTTTAGATGCTGTCATCCTTTTCAAGACACGTGACCGATGAAATGCATCGTGATTCATTGAAATGCATGTTGGGCTGGCGAAATGCATTATTCATTATTCGCCTTAGGTCTAAATGGGTTAAATGCCCTCTGGGGCCTTGACTGGGTACGCATGTCCATCCTATCTGCAATCTCTTTGTTCCCTAATGACATCTGTTTTGTACATAAACAACCTATTCCCTTAATGTTGCCTGATACCATATGGCGTCGCTAATTGCAGAGAAGAGAAACACTCTGAACCCATCAGTCCCCCATTTTGAATTGGTGATGAGAATCTCTTTCCCTCACCCACCCACCTACACAGGAAAAGGAGGAAAGGATCTATCTGGTCCTAAAAGCCTTACCTAATTTGGTTAACAAGAGTTAATCTCTTACTTCTCTAATTCCTTTCTGGAGGGTGTAATATACCACAATAAGCACAACAGAAATTATTATTTTCAAACCCCATGCATTGGGAAAATATTACCCACACATACCCCCCCGGGATCCCACTCCCAGATAGTTCAGATCCGGTAGCATCATGATACTCCTCATCGGCCCTCAGAGTGGCCTTGACTGCCTTTCGAGTTGCAACGGAAGCGTTATATTTTTGCCCCAGATTCCTCTATCGTTTTTATTTTATTTTAGCCTCTATAGCAGACAGAGCTTTATTAAAAGAATTGTCAGGATCTGTTTCTCGATGGACATGCCTAGGCATGGTGGTGCTGGTGGTTACGTCAGGAGCTACTGGGATAGATCCTATAGAAACAGAAGTGCCAGAAGGGTTAATGCAGTAAGAAGTTTCAGGCGTCATGCAAACATATCAGACACTTAACATCTGAATTGATTTTCCTACATGATCATATACAGAATCAACAAAGGGGACTGTTGGACTGATACTCCTACTAGGGCTGGGAGGGGCTCTCCTTCGGGGACCAGACCAAACTTGGGGCCGGCATACAATTTCGGACAGGAGCCTGGCTTCCCTGGAGGAAAACATCTGATGGTCAGCTCTCCTTGTGAGTGGATAGCGAATATATGAATTGGTTCCACTGAGGGGCAGCCATCTTCCTACCGTCCCACTTCTGTCTTTACCCAGTTTTCCCCATATATCTCATTGTAACTTAATGCAGTCTCCCAGTCCATTCCAGTATCAACCCACACCCTTGAATTTTTCCACACTAATACAGCAGTAACATTTCTCATAACAACATTGCAACAGGGGTGATGCACCATTTTGTTGTGATTCTAATAACCACGTTTATGACAATAAGCAATACAACACAAATCCTCAAGACACCAGAAAGATCCCCATCCAGTGTGATTGAAGTCACGGTCCCACGTGCAACTGCACCCGTCGGCACTAGCGCATACTCTGATGTCTGGAATCAGTGTGTCTTCAACACGGAGACTCGCAACAACGAACAGGCTCCCTAGGATGCCATAAGGTAGGCGGGGATTATTGTGCCCCATGTTGAGCCTCACCCTTGTATTTTCTCAAACGTGACAAATGAACCCACACTGGAATCCTAGAGACTCGGGCCGCTGATGGTGTGGTCAACAGAACTGTGTATGGTCCGGTCCGGTTAGGTTCAAGTTACTTTTTCTGGAAAGCTTTTACCAGAACCTGGTCCCCCGGATTCACCCGGCACTCTTCACCTTTCTCTTCTGCAGCGTCTGGCTCTGCCCTGGGATCCTGTGGAACACACTGTGACAGGAGCCTGCAGTACTCTGCTAACTTATCTCCCATAACATGCAACTCCCCCCCTGTGAGGCATAAATCCCCTGGAGTCCTCATGGGGCGGCCTGTCAGAACCTCAATGGGAGAAAGTTCATTAGGGTTAATTAGTCCTGCTCTCATGGAGAGAAGCACAGCTAGTAGCTGTGTCACCCAATCCTTCCCTCCAGTAGAAAACAATTGTTTAGTTAGTTTATTCTTCAGTGTTCGGTTGGCCCTATATAATCAATTTGCAACTGTGCAAAAACCTGGTTAAATCTTGGTTGTTTCATTTTAGTCTTAAGGGTGGGCCCTGGATTACATTGTGCACATGTGATACATCTTCAAACATATTTGTGACTGTTTACCCCTAGCTTAGGGTGCCACCAGGTTTGCCCCATCTGGTTTCGCATGCGCCTTACCCAATTATGTCCCAAGGAACGATACACTTCTATCATGGACCCCATTAATGAATAAGGCAGGATTACTGGTCCCCTCCAAATATTGTTGTGAGGGAGTCCGGCGGCGGTTGGAGCAGCAAAAGAGTGGCAGGAGACAAAAACTTCTGTCCACCCAGGTTTATTTACAGGAGACGTGCTTCAAACCCAGAACCGGTGCAAAATATGTACAGGTGACAACACAACAAAATATATATACAACAAATACCATAAACAAAACAAAAAAGAGTAAACAAAACACAGTAGGCTATGCCTAGTAGGCCCAACTTGTTGAAATAAGCTGCGTGTCTAGATGACCATTCAGCACACACAAAAAATAGAAATTCCACCCCAGGAGGACTTTTCCTCTGGCTTATATAGCCCAAGCCCCTCCCCCGGCAATCCTATTACGAAAAAAATAAAGTTTCTTCCCTTTATCATTATGTCTTATTTTACATTTACATTTCAAGAACCAACAATAAATAATTACTATGCATAAACAAATGAATGTGAATAATGAATTGCCCATTACGGAAAACAAAAGCAAATGCATACATCCTCCCCCCTTGGGATTTCACACATGACGTGTCCCAAACACCCCCATGAAAAAGCCCTATGGTATGGCTCGCGCTTCCTTGGAAGGCTTCCAGAAAAACCGGCTGTATGTTTGGTTGGCGTTTGCTAACTTTTCATATAATGCAAAATAAACATTACATTACATTACATTTGTTTGGCAGACGCTTTTATCCAAAGCGACGTACAAAAGTGCATTTCTTGGTCATAGACAACTGCTAAACACAGGTTCAGTAAGGTATAATACTTATTTTGTACAGCTATTTCTAGCCAAGAACACAGTTTAGTTCACACAGTGAACACTATTCAGACCTAACCTCGGCAAAGCCAGCTAGGCAGAAGAATAAGCTACAGTATTAGGACAAATACAAATTACCAAAAAGTTCTGGGATGGGGCAACATGTAACAAGTGTCATGAAAAAGGGGGGGGGGGAGAGATTTAGAGTGAAATATACAGCGTGGTGGTGGTTAGTCTAGGTATAGTCTGAAGAGATGAGTCTTCAGGCCACGGCGGAAGATGGGTAGTGAGGGGGTGGTTCGGAGGGGGACGGGGAGTTCGTTCCACCACTGGGGAGCTAGGGTGGAGAAGCTCTGTGATCCCTTTGGGCGGGTGGGAGGGGTTACAAAGCACCCTGCTGCCGTAGAGCGGAGTGATCGAGCAGGCACATAGAATCGAGTCATGTCCTGCAAGTAGATGGGGGCTGTCCTGTTGGCAGCAGTGTAGGCAAGGGTCAGTGCTTTAAACCAGATCCTGGCAGCGACCGGTAGCCAGTGGAGTGATCGCACCAGAGGAGTGACCTGGGAGAATTTGGGAAGGTTGTAGATGAGTCGGGCAGCGGCATTCTGAATCACCTGTAGTGGCTGTATGGCACAAGCTGGCAGGCTTGCAAGGAGAGAGTTGCAGTAATCAAGGCGAGAGGTCACCGTAGCCTGGACGAGCAGCTGGGTGGAGTACGTCGTCAGGTATGGTCGAATCCTTCTGATGTTGTACAGAAGGAATCTGCAGGACCGTGATGTTGCCTTGATGTGCTCCTTGAGGTCCAGTTGGTCATCCAGGACCACCCCCAAGCTCTTGGCAGAGTGAGAGGCAGTCACTGTGGTGCCATCAACCGTGATTCTTGCACAGGAAGAAGAACAGCTCAGTTTTGTTGAGGTTGAGCTTCAGATGGTGGCTGGCCATCCAGGTGGAGATGTCAGCCAGGCAGGAAGATATCTCATCATTGACCTGTGTAGCCGAGGGGGGAAAAGAGAAGAAGAGTTGTGTGTCATCTGCATAACAATGATAGGAGAAGCCATGTGAATTAATAACTGAACCAAGAGATCTGGTGTATAAGGAGAACAGCAGAGGACCCAGTACAGATCCCTGCGGCACTCCCGTAACAAGGGGATGAGAGCCAAGGCCGCTGTTATCGCTCCCTCTGTGGCTGCTCTTTTAGCCCGTTCATCAGCGCACCTATTCCCTTCTGTGTGCGGGTCTGTACCTTTGGTTTGTGCCTTTACATTTATTACTGATACTCACTTTGGCGCCAGTACTAGTTTTACATAGTCTCTCCACTACTCCCCCATTTTGAATTGGGGATCCTGTGCTAGTCAGGTACCCCCTATTCGCCCACAGACCCACATAATCGTGTACTACCCCAAACGCATAGCGTGAATCAGAAGTGTTTATGTCATAGCCTATCATTGCGTCACATGCCTTTGCTATCGCATACAATTAAATAAAGGTTCAGTTTATAAACAACAAAAGGGCTAGCAGATTAAGTGCACTGTACTTTCACACTCAGCCAAGTTTTCCTTTCTTATGTGGCCACCCTTATTGTCAGTGAATATGGGGATGTTGTTTTTGTGCACAGGCCTCTTTATATGTTTTACTCCAAAAAGGTGGTTTATTTTACTCCTGTTATTATCAGATGTTGCCAGTTTATGCGGGCTTCGTGCCTTATCTATGACACAAGAGGACTAGGAAGAATGCAGCAAACTCCACGCTCTCAGAACCACATATACACACACATACACATACGCAGATCTGCATAACCATCACACACACACAATGGCTTTATGCCTGACGTCCGATCAGCTAATCTCAAATCAGCCTTCTCGAGAACAATGCTCATCAACGTGCCACAAGCCATTTCTCCTTCTTCATGATACCATCTATTTTCTGAAGTGCACCAGTCCTTTTTCCAGAAAAACACCCCCACAACATGATCCTGCCACCCCCATGCTTCACAGTTGGGATGGTGTTCTTCAGATTAAAAGCCTCACCCTTTTCCTCCATACTTAGCACTGATCATTATGGCCAAACAGTTCAAGTTTTGTTTCATTTGACCAGAGAAAACTCCTCCAAAAGGCTAAGGCTTCGTCCTGGTGATCACCTGCAAACTTAATTCTGGCTTTTTTATGCCAGTCTTGGAGTAGGGGCTTCTTCCTTGCACAACAGCCTGTCAGGCTATGGCGATGTAGGATTCTCTTAATGGTGGATGTAGATACTTTGGTACCTGATGCCTCCAACTCCTTCACCAGTTCCTTTGTTGTCGTCTTGTGGTTCAGTTTAATCTTTCGGACCAAAGTTTGTTCAGTCCTGGCAGTTCATTTGTGCCTCTTTCCTGAATGATGCAGTGTCTGTGTGGTCCCAAGATTTTTATATTTGCATACATTTGATTGTGCAGATGCTCGTGGTACCTTCAGTTGTTTGGAAATTTCTCAGATCGAGGAACCAGACTTGTGGAGGTCCACAATTTGTCTTCCGAGTTCTTGCCTGAGTGGCTTGGATTTTCCCATGGTATCAAGGGCAAAAAGGCAGTGGCTCTAAAGGTAGGCCCTTGAATACAGCCACATGTGCCAAATAACTCCCAATTAACTCATAATTATGACAATTGGCTAATCAGAAGCTTCTAAAAAGTCATGACATCAATTTCTGGAATCTTCCAGACCGTTTAAAGTAACAATGAACTTGGTGTATGTAAACTTTTGACCCTCTGGATTTTGGATATAGTGAATTAAAGCTGAAATAAATCTGTCTCTAATCCATTGTTTGGTTGGTGTTTGCTAACTTTTCATATAATGCAAAATAAAACAATGTTTAACATGAATGTTACATTTTACCTTCAATAATTTAACTTTTTCCCATCACAAATTTACGACAAACAACGGTACCGCTACCAATTTCATTTAACAGAAATTGGGGTCGTTTTAAAAAAAAAAAAGTATTTTAAATTCGTGGTAAAACGAACATTGTTTCTTTTCCGTTTTTGCCATATTTTCTCATTCTCATTCGTGTACAATTCACCTTCAGAACACACACAAACAATGGTAAGTACATTTTTCCCTCCTTCCTTCACGTTACTTTATATGGTTGTTACGTTGCACGCAATTAAAAAGAACACGAACAGGGCTTTAAATGCATTGCACCATGTGTGCATGCTTAAAACTGTAAATGCCCACAGGTCATGGTTTCACTCCATGACAATTGTCATCCCCAAGCCTCCTCCAATTTTCCATCCATAACCACTTCTCTGCTCATGGTGCTAGATGCTGAAGCTGCTCTTACTCAAAAATGTTTTATTTTGGTTTAATTTTTTTTGCTTGCTTTTCCTGTACTGCGGCCAAGGCCGGTGTTATTGCTCCCTCTGTGGCTGCTCTTTTAGCCCGTTCATCAGTGCACCTATTCCCTTCTGTGTGCGGGTCTGTTCTTTTGGTGTGTGCCTTTACTTTTATTACTGCTACTCACTTTGGTGCCAGTACTAGTTTTATGTAGTCTCTCCACTACTCCCCCATTTTGAATTGGGGATCCTGCGCTAGTCAGGTACCCCCTATTCGCCCACAGACCCACATAATCGTGTACTACCCCAAACGCATAGCGTGAATCAGTGTAAGTGTTTATGTCATAGCCTATCATTGCGTCACATGCCTTTGCTATCGCATACAATTAAATAAAGGTTCAGTTTATAAACAACAAAAGGGCTAGCAGATTAAGTGCACTGTACTTTCACACTCAGCCAAGTTTTCCTTTCTTATGTGGCCACCCTTATTGTCAGTGAATATGGGGATGTTGTTTTTGTGCACAGGCCTCTTTATATGTTTTACTCCAAAATGGTGGTTTATTTTACTCCTGTTATTATCAGATGTTGCCAGTTTATGCGGGCTTCGTGCCTTATCTATGACACAAGAGGACTAGGAAGAATGCAGCAAACTCCACGCTCTCAGAACCACATATACACACACATACACATACGCAGATCTGCACAACCATCACACACACACAATAGCCTTATGCCTGACGTCCGATCAGCTAATCTCAAATCAGCCTTCTCGAGAACAATGCTCATCAACGTGCCACAAGCCACTTGTGACACTTCAGTATTTCTAGATTTCTCCTTCCTCATGATACCATCTATTGTCTGAAGTGCACCAGTCCTTTTTCCAGAAAAACACCCCCACAACATGATGCTGCCACCCCCATGCTTCACAGTTGGGATGGTGTTCTTCAGATTAAAAGCCTCACCCTTTTCCTCCATACTTAGCACTGATCATTATGGCCAAACAGTTCAAGTTTTGTTTCATCTGACCAGAGAACACTCCTCCAAAAGGCTAAGTCTTCGTCCTGGTGATCACCTGCAAACTTAATTCTGGCTTTTTTATGCCAGTCTTGGAGTAGGGGCTTCTTCCTTGCACAACAGCCTGTCAGGCTATGGCGATGTAGGATTCTCTTAATGGTGGATGTAGATACTTTGGTACCTAATGCCTCCAACTCCTTCACCAGTTCCTTTGTTGTTGTCTTGTGGTTCAGTTTAATCTTTCGGACCAAAGTTTGTTCAGTCCTGGCAGTTAATTTGTGCCTCTTTCCTGAATGATGCAGTGTCTGTGTGGTCCCAAGATTTTTATATTTGCATACATTTGATTGTACAGATGCTCGTGGTACCTTCGGTTGTTTGGAAATTGCTCCGATCAAGGAACCAGACTTGTGGAGGTCCACAATTTGTCTTCTGAGTTCTTGCCTGAGTGGCTTGGATTTTCCCATGGTATCAAGGGCAAAAAGGCAGTGGCTCTAAAGGTAGGCCCTTGAATACAGCCACATGTGCCAAATAACTCCCAATTAACTCATAATTATGACAATTGGCTAATCAGAAGCTTCTAAAAAGTCATGACATAAATTTCTGGAATCTTCCAGACCGTTTAAAGTGACAATGAACTTGGTGTATGTAAACTTTTGACCCTCTGGATTTTGGATATAGTGAATTAAAGCTGAAATAAATCTGTCTCTAATCCATTGTTTTAAAATGCCTTCTGATGTGAACAAAGTAGATACCCTAATTGACTTGCCAAAATAAATGTATGGTAACATGACATGTGCAGAGTTGCGAAAAACTGAGTTTGAATATCATTAGC
>NW_026986497.1:0-22620 GCF_018555375.3 Anguilla rostrata
AAGGATGAGGCAACACAGTGTGCTGTCAATACACTGGAGTAATGGCTGCTGCAAATGGGGATTTGCAATCATCTGTAAAGACTGAATTAAAAAACTGTTCTTTCAAACAATATTTTTAAAATATATATTATCAATCTCTTGGCTGTATTTTGTGACCAATTTAATGCTACCTTGGTGAATAATATCACTTCTATAAAAGTTATGAAAACATAAACATTTCTCTGTGATTCCAAGCTTTTGAACAGTTGTATACATCCATCCATTTTCTATACCCGCTTATCCTGGGAAGGGTCACGGGGGGGTTCTGGAGCCTATCCCAGCATGCATTGCGCGAGAGGCCGGAATAAACCCTGGACAGGTTATCAATCTATCGCAGGGCAAACACACCATTCACACACACCATTCACGCACTCATACCTATGGGAAATTTAGAGTCTCCAAAATAGGTCTACCTGCATGACTTTGGACAGTGGGAGGAAACCCACACATACAAGGGGGGAACATACAAACTCCACACAGAAAGGTTGAGGATTTAAACCCAGAACCTTCTTGCTGTGAGGCGATAATGCTGCTGTACCATCTTGCCACCTGTTGGATGTGAAATTTAAGGTATGTTGCCTGTACATAAATGTTTTTGTTACAGTGTTTGTCACCCTAAATATAGGAGCTTTGTTCATAATTATTTCTTTCAGAATATGTTGCTCAAAAGTCTATGAGTATATGTCGCCCAGGGCAAACTACCACACTGCCCACTTGACTCCCCACTTTCCTTAAGTACACCCCAGCCCACCAATGCAAAACCTAGACACAATAAGTAAAAGCAGTGATCAATATATTTATTGAAATAATACAGTCTAACACAAATGTATTAGTAACATGATTGATTTGTTTTCTATTTCCCAAGATTCATTTAATAAAATAAATTCAAGTTAATTGATGCAGATAAGAGGCATTTGGACTAAATGTACCACATTAGCTTTCTGGGCCTTCTCACACAGTAAGAAAAAGTGCAGTTATCTGCTGTCTCCATTGTCTAGGCCTCTGTGCGTGTGCCTCCCATTTGGTTCTGGTAGGCCATCAACCAGCCCCCTTTGATCAGTTCACATGTCTAGTCTGCCCCAGATCAAGTCAATAACCAGGCATGCTGAGGCAGATTAGAAACAACCAAAATTCCTACACCTCTTCTTAGTTCAAAAAAAAAAAAGAAAGAAAAGAAAATGCTCACTGGGATGACATCACTGTTACGGAAACTTTAACTGGGCATATTTGCAGAGGTCCTTCGTTCCTACCATCATTGTTCACACAGGGACAGAAGTATGGGAACACTCTCTCAGTAAATGTGTCTGTAAAAGTGTAAATGAGTGACATGTCACTGGAGTCGAAGAAGGACACCACCCCCCTGTCATAGTCCAGCTGCACTCTGATGCTCTGGGGTTTCCTCTTCAGTGTGAGGGCAGCAGCTCCAGCTGCACTGTACTTATCACCATCCCTCAGCATTAAGACCCAAAATCCACTCTCTGGGCAGCATGTTATATTTCCCTTCCTACAGATGGACTCTTTCACCACTCCTATATCCCACTTATATTTATTCCCAACCTTCACCTCCCAGCTGTGTTTCCCTGAGGTAAACCCCTCAGATCCCAGCACATTTGGATACCTGCTTAACCTCTCTGGGTTGTCAGGATATTTCTGGCCTGTACCTGTGTGTCTCACAGTGGTCAGATCATCAGAGAGAGAAAGCCAGGGGGCTGCAGTATTGGGGTCCAGAAACACCGGAGCTAAAATATCAAGAAGAAAGATATTTAAAAGGCTGTGAGAAGAGGCACATTTCAAATACTCTATTTAGATTAGGTCACATACAAAGGAAATATACAAATAATAAGAATTATGGATTTGGATGGCAGGTATGCCATCCTGCTAAGTCACACCTTGGCAGGGCAGCGTGCCCCATACAAATACAGCACTGAGAGTTTGGCACTTTGCAGGGCTCCCTACAGAAATAACCACAATGACCACAAACTCTCAGCCCTTAAAAACTTTCATTTCTGTGCCTTCTAACACCCAAACTTAGAGGATTTTGCGTTTTTTCCTTATTTTTCCTGCCTGATTACATTATCCCAAATACTCCAGGCCCAAAAAGAATATATGTCTCCCTATTGGACATATATAGAAGTGCACTCATTTAAAACAGCAACAGAGGCGGACACGGTGGCACAGTGGTTAGCACTGTCGCCTCACAGCAAGAAGGTTATGTGTTCGAATCTCCGCTTGGGGCCTTTCTGTGCGGAGTTCGCATGTTCTCCCCGTGTGGGTTTACTCCGGGTACTCCGGTTTCCTCCCAACTCAAAGACATGCATGTTAGGTGCACTCCTGCAGTTGCCCTTGACCAAGGCACTGGCCTCAGAACTGGAGTTGGTCCCCGGGTGCTGCACTGTGGGTGCCCATTGCTCCTAAGTAACTAGGATAGGTCAAAATGCAGAGGACAAATTACCCCACGGGGTTCAATAAAGTATATCTATCTACCTATCTATATATTCTTCACTAGTAGCTTTCCGGGGAGCACATCTACCTATGACACTTTTGGATGAGCAACAGGCTGCGTTCAAACCCCACCTCGGACTCATAAAAACCTCTCACTCAAACTAAAAATAAAACACTGAAACTATATTTTTGCATCTCAATAATCTTTGTGGGAAAGTAATTTATATTATTATGTATACAACTACAGAATGAATATACTCACGCTTTACACAGTTCCTTCCGCCTTCGGTATTTTGACTGAGTTTAATGTTAGCTACCTATCAGCGTTGCATTGCGGTCCGGTAGGTAATGATACCGGTCATATAGAAACTGACACAGGATAATGACTTCTTCACGGCATGTATATCTATTTTCTTAAAAAGTGACAATGTCGAATACATCGCTCTGCCATATCTACTGTTCAATACTTTTTAACTAGGCTACCATGACTACACTGCAACGCCACGTTTTTAATTTTCAAGTTAGCTAGCTCTATATATCCTCTACCGACATACAAAAAATTGTAAGTTATGTACAATAGCCCATTACAAACGCTTCCATTGAAAAATATGAAATACACTTTCATTTATTTGTCATTCATTTTAAAGGGAAAATGATTGAATCCATATGTGTTTCTGTCAGCTAGAATGTGTGTTTAAATGCATGTGTATGTGTATGCATGTCTCTCAACCAACATTTACATGAATTACTATTATCACTAACTCATAACAAACACAGTACGGTAGGACGGAGTGTGGCACAGTGGGTAAGGAACTGCGCTTGTAACCGAAAGGTCGTAGGTTCGAATCCCGGGTAGGACACTGCCGTTGTACCCTTGAGCAAGGTACTTAACCTGCATTGCTTCAGTATATATCCAGCTGTATAAATGGATACAATGTAAAGTGCTATGTAAGAAGTTGTGTAAGTCGCTCTGGATAAGAGCGTCTGCTAAATGCCTGTAATGAAATGTAACAGTACAAAATAAATGATATCTGAAGAAAAACACACTTTCAACATACAAAAAATGCCCAGTTACTCACATACAAAGCACTGTCTATAAGTCATCATTCAAATCTATACCTATCATTATTGGTATCAAAATTGCACCAAGTTACAAGAAACAATATTGGTCATTTTAGCTCACACAAATTAAGCTGTATTCCAAAGCAATGCTGCTACTATCCATCCATCCATTATCTACACCTGCTTATCCTGAGCAGGGTCACGAGAGGTGCTGGAGCCTATCCCAGCATGCATTGGTTGAGAGGCAGGAATACACCCTGGTCAGGCTACCAATCTATCGCAGGGGACACACACCATTCACTCACACTTATGGGAAATTTATGGTCTCCAATCAGCCTACCTGCATGTGTTTGGACTAGGGGAGGAAACCCACACGGACGCGACGAAGAACATGCAAACTCCAAGCAGAGATTCGAACCCAGAACCTTCCTGTTGTGAGGCGACAGTTCTACCCACAGGACCACCTAAATTATTTAAGTAACTTGGCCCTGTGTCATTTCATATTACCATTTGAAGGGAATGTGGACATTCAAACTATTAAGTGTCACATTAAAGTATCACATAAAAAATGTTTAATTTGTCTTAGCTAAGATAAATATAAACATTGTTTATTGTAACTTGGCCTAATTTTGATATCATTACTTTTAATGGCAGGCCTAGATTTTGCAAGTCTTAATGACTTATAGTGTTGTGTATGTGTGAGTAACTTGGCATTTTTGTACATTGAAAACATCTTTTTATTCAGATTCATATATACTGTAGTTAAAGTGATTCATACTTTAAACATGAAATGAATATGAAAATGAATAAATCAACTAACGCATTTCAAAATTCAATTCACACAGCTAAAAAAACATATTATCAATTAGGTTTTATATATAATGCTAATTCTGTGTTTGCCTGGGTTCTAATTTCAAATTGAGAGAAGAGCAATGCACCCCACGAGTCCTTCCTAAACTTGGAGGGAAGTGAGACTGGGTGACTCCGTATTGTTTATCTTTAGCACCATTTCAGAATACAGCTTGTTTCTTCAGATCTGTGTGTTCATTAAATACATGCAAAAAACATAATTTCACCGGCTGCCCCAGATACTCACTGTACTGCACCATCTCCAGCATCTTCTCCCAGACTTTGAACTTCAGGTTGCCCAGGTGTTTGGCCACATCTACCAGTGCCCCTGAGAGCAGCTCTGGATCCTGCAGTGTGCACTGGGCTCTGTAATGACAAGCAGGAGTCACTCAGGCTTCAGGGTTTGAAGTAACTTAAACAGACAAGATGAAATTAGGTGAGAGTCCACATACCTTTCCTTGATGTTCTTGTAGCTCTGAAAAAACACATAATAACAGCATAATCATGATAAAGATGTATTCATGACAGGTAACAACAAGTGAAAAACAAGAGCCATGCTAATGAAAGTGATGTAGATTATAACAGTAAGCACATATGAATGAAGGTACTGTACCGTTCAGGTAACTGCCAAAATAAAGGGAACACTGTCTCTTGCCTTCCTACTTTTTAAAGCTTTTTTGTGACAGTTCTCTGTAAAAAGAACTATACAAATACAATTGAATTGAATTGAACTTGAGTAAATGAGGGACATATAAAGCATGTTGAAAGTGGAGCTTCCACAAAGGTGTGGTTCCTGACAAAAACAATGAACATCCCAGCATGCTCACAATTGTGTATAAAAGGCCTATTTCACACCAAGTCTGATTTTGTCACACACAAAAATACATGACATTTTAATATGAGCAGATGCATCTCAATGAACTCTTGCACTCTGAATCTAACACTGTCATATTCGGCTACTGTGACATTAATGAAGAACAAGGTAACTTTGGAATGCTGCCAAATACTGTCAAAAACCACAAACCAGCACATTAAAATAACTGTTGAGTTTTAATGACAGTGAATCATGCCCCTACCTTTAAAAAGGAGGTGTCCTCAGTGTCCTCAGTGTCCATGGCCTTCTCTATAGCTGTGATTTTGTCTGTAAGAGTGGAGATGTGCCCTGTGATGTTTTCTATCTTCTCCTTCATTATCTGACTCTTCTGCTTCTCTTCCTCCATCAGAGCAGCTAGTCTGGCCTCCTCTTCCTCTCGCAGGAACTGGTGGAGCTTCTCAAACTCTGCCTTTATCTGCATCTCTGTGTGATGGGCTTGTCTCTGCAATTCAAACACACAAGTTTAAACATGAATAGTGTAACTATGTTTTGTTATTTATATATGGAAGCCAATGTGTTTGTTATGCCCGTCACACACAATAGCCACAGATAATGTTTTTGTATTTTTGTGTTGCAGAAAAGTATTACTAATTACTTTACTCACCCTGATGTGTGTTGATGTTTTTTTACATTCTTGTTCAACCTCAGTAAACCTCTTCAGTTTTTCTTTAATAAGATTAAGTGCAGGCTTGAGTTCCTCCTGGAGTGATTGGAACCAATTATCACTTACAGAAAGACACAAATGGCACAATAATACCTCTGCTGGTATATAAGCAATGATCAGCATAACTTATTTAGTACATGAGAAATATAGTAAGGAAAATAGCCCTGCTACAACTCAAGTAAAAGTCAGTGAAATATACTTATAGCACATCATAACGTTTCATGTTGTTATGTGTTTTCAGTAAACCAGTCAAATTTTACAGCATATACAGGATGATTACAAAATAACTTTCAATGGGTTGTACTTCGTAAAATGTATCGCAGACTGTAATAAATAAATACATTGCATTTATACATTTTTTTAACTTATTGTTACAAGATTTTCTTGTGCATATGTATAGCTTGTCTCCACCAGTCATTGAGGATTTCTGTACATCCTGGTTGTTGCTCCATTCTCTCCCAACCATATAACAGTTTACATATAACAGTAGTTTTATTAGGTCTTGACCATTATTATATTAAAGGTCATGTGTGATATCTCTATTTGTCCTGTCAGTACATATAATTTGACACATTCTTGCAACATAATTCTACAATCACTCTGTGTACTTCAGTGTTCATGTTTGGAGCCATATTCTCTGTAAAAGGCCCCCAAGCACAACTGTCAATCAAGATTAACCATGCTTGCGTTTTATTCATAAAGCCCTACACTGAAAGTCTATTGTTTATATGTTTTAATGGTTGTAAACACACTTTAAGATACAGTGCTGCCTCTTCCTGCTTTTGCCTGATCAGCAGGATTGTTCCTGTTGCTGCCTTTGTGAGCGGAAGTGGAGGCCAGACTGACTGTATTTACAAGACCTCATACCACAGCCGTCCGTCAGAACTGAATGTTTTACACAGAGATATTTTACACATATTTGATTGTGTCTTGAAAATATAAAACACATTATATTGAAAATGGAATACCTTCAGCTCCAGTACGGCCTCTTCCACTGGACAGACCGGGTGGTTTCTGTGTTTATTTGAAGTCTGACAGACGACACAGAGAGGCTCTTTGTCATGTTCACAGAAGAATAGAAGTTTCTCCCCATGAAGACTGCAGCGAACATCACTATTGTCGGTAGTTTCTCTCTCAGTCTTCTGCTTTAAGAAGAACCCCACGATGCTTCTTAAGGCCAGGTTTGCCGGAGGTTCCCCCATAGAGGCCTTTCTCCTGCAGATGGGACACTCCCGAGAGCTCTTCTCTTCCCAGAACTGCTTCACACACACTCCACAGAAGCTGTGGCTGCATTTCAGGAGAACAGGCTCTTTAAAAATATCACAACATACAGAGCAACACAGCTCGTCCTTGGGAACCAAAGCTGTAGCCTCCATTTTACAGACTCCGTCCTCTCAGTCTGATACTTTCACTTTCACTTTCACTTTTGCTGTAACTAGAACAGACCACACCCCATGTCGTTCAAAACTGGAACAAACTGGCTGATCAGGCTTGTTGTCTTCAGTCTTCTTGCCCAAATACAGAGATGATAATGTGCCTGAACTGAATGCTCTTGAGGGATTTACAAGGTGCAGCCAGTAGTGTCCCCCTGGATTAAATAAAAATGCGCAGGCAAATTTTATTTATATAGCACATTCATTCAGGAACATTTAATTTGCTTGTTTCATGACATTTGAAAGGGGGGAGCCGGCTAGTTAGATTATATGAACATGAAGCTAATGAGCTTAAAACTGGGAAAATACATTGTCAACTTCACTTAACAAACATCTTAACGTGATGACAGGAGCCTTAGAAAGCAAATAACATCACAGGGGATCCATTAAAAAATGTACAAAGTTGGAAACTGAACGGCTAGCTGCCATTAACCCGTAGGCCTATGTGTTTGGGAGCGGAGGTAAAATAGCCACCTTCACACAAGTTTGGAAAGTTTATCTACTTTCCCAACAATCAAAAAGAACAGAATACTGGAAAATCACACAGTTTAAATCACACTGTAATTATCTTGAACACATATATGTGTACTCACTAAACGGAATGAGCAGGGAATCAAATAGATGGACAAAATCTAGCTAGGCCGTTTCTTTCTCTCGCTTCTACTGGCCTGAAAAGGCGAGAGCTGGCCAGCATGCCTACCCCTCTCACAAGGAGAAAATGCCTCCTTGCCCTCTAGTGGTGAAATCTGGAATAAACTATTTTTGAACAGCATGAATTCAACGCGGTATAGGCTGACATTAAAGGCGGAAAAATGTCTCTTAAACAGGAATATACATATTTGATATCATAAATGAGACCACGCATTTGTCTGAGTCACAATAGTCAGCTGCAACTATATGGCCATTTATTTGGGGGAGTGAAGGCTTACATAAAAGGTGTGCACCAATCATCTTTCTTTTCCATTCTGCTTTCTGCCAGCTGATCATCATTAAGTTATAATTTAGGGCTCTAATCAGATTTATGAACCTGCTTTAAGCAGAGCTGCAAGGTTTTGGATATTTTTTTATGACAATTATAGGTGATGAATGACACCAGTCATTAAAAATCCAACAAAACATGTTCAAAGAAAATGAGTTTTCCCAAAATTATCCTAAATGGAACTACGCAGCAGCCATATTCTTTAGTGTGTCTTTATGAATTTAGATTAATGGTTTCACTGCAGCTCCTGGCTGTTTCTTACATGTTGTAAGATTAGGAATTCAAGCCTTAAGTAGGCCACAAAATGCTAGGTTTGTGAATCTGATTTGTATCATGGCTCCAGATTAACATTTAGAGCTTGGCTATTCTGGCACTGTTGCTCATCCTGGTGTAAATTCCAGCTTGGTTCCAGCCTAGTTTTAAGCTGGTCCAGCTGGTCTGAATCTGGTCCAGCTGGAGTGAAGCTGATTTAGAGATGCTCAAGATGACAACAAGCTGGTTGAGATAGCGGTCACGTAACTAGGATGGAGTGTGGCACAGTGGGTAAGGAACTGCGCTTGTAACCGAAAGGTCGCAGGTTCGATTCCCGGGTAGGACACTGCTGTACCCTTGAGCAAGGTACTTAACCGAAATTGCTTCAGTATATATCCAGCTGTATAAATGGATACGATGTAAAATGCTATGTAAAAAAGTTGTGTAAGTCGCCTTGGATAAGAGCGTCTGCTAAATGCCTGTAATGTAACTAATGGATGTGCTTATGTCTCTTTCATTGTAAGTCACTGTAGATAAGCATCTGCTGAATTAATATAATGTAAAGTGCATATGAGTGCTGTCCAGAAACAATAGCTCACTGCAATGATGCAGGCCATTGTCCATGGTCTGTGACAAATAACTTATTGTGCAAATTAACATTTTTTAATTTACTTCACTCATCAGTAATTGATGGAAATAATTCTGCAATTGAACAATGACAATATAATGACAAGGTAATGTCATTTAAATTCATAATTAGACATGCACATCCCTCTTTAACTCTCGTGTTGTCTTCATATTATGCATGCACTTTGTGTTCATAGGGTCAGAAATTACCC
Source organism: Anguilla rostrata (assembly GCF_018555375.3). Classification (NCBI taxonomy): domain Eukaryota; kingdom Metazoa; phylum Chordata; class Actinopteri; order Anguilliformes; family Anguillidae; genus Anguilla; species Anguilla rostrata. The sequence goes on from NW_026986497.1 coordinate 9,434, forward strand.
ACTCTCAATGGATCCTCTGTAATAAAGTCTCTTCATTGAATTTTAAACTCTAAATAAAACGTTTTCAGAGAAGCAACATGCAGCTCATCAATAAATCAACAAATATCTTTACAGTCCTGAGAGACTGTATTTCTTCAGTTTACACCACTCGTTTTTACTACATAACACACATAATTGTTTTATTTTGCTATAATAGATGTGGGGCATTTAACTTTCACGATTTCATAACTTCATAGTTGAAACAATCATTCATTACAATCGTCAATTTTTGTACCCTGATGGTACAAATTCTATTTTAAAAAATACAAATTTTGTAAAATATAAAAAAAGGGCCATGTTTAACTTTCTTCTGGTAGGGTTAGTCCAGGGAAAGTAATCAAAGTTCATACTAAAAAAAAAAAAATCAATTTCTGGGGTTTTAACTGCCGTTAAGTTGAGGATAGAGCATTTTTGACCCTGAAGACAAAATGAGGGTAGGGTATTTTATATGAAGTCAAAAGGATAAATAAATAAATAAATAAAGTTACACAACATTCCTTGAATGACAGTGCTTTATTATCATAGTTTTGTGAGTAAAAAGCATGGAAAAAGGATGTAGGTGAATTATGTGTCCCCAAAAGGCATGACAGTAGCATGGTTGGGGTTCAGTCCAGATGATAGGAAGCATCACATCAAGCCCTTGTGTGCATGTTTGTGTGTGTGCGTGTGTGTGCATGTATTTGTTCATGTTTATACACCTGAGAAGGAAAATATCAGTGTTGGATGTGTCTGTCCATGCCTTCTTTGTCATCATATCGATGACGACACACCCCAGGCTCCACATATCTGCTATGACTTTCTGTAGTGAGGAAAACTTCCTCATGCAGCCATAAACCAAATGAAGTTATATCATCAAGTACTTTCATAAAATGGGCTATACAGTGACAGAAACCTTATTTATGCGTGTAGCCTTATCTTTAATAGGAAAATCATGTTTTAAAAATGTATTTAAATTCAGGCTGAAATAATTGTAATAATACTGTTTGGAAAAAATAAGCAGAGCGATCAAAAGTTGAAAACTTTTAACATTTTTTATTTTTATTTTTTTTATGGTCTCTGAATAAATGATGGACTAAGCAAGTAAATTAACAACCATTGGCTGGACTGCAGTGCACATATGAAGGAAAATTCATGGTGCAAAAGTGATAGAGTGGCGCCACCTGCTGGATAAAGTGCAGTGGTCATTTCTCACTCTCCTCCTGGCAAGGGTATCTGTTGTAGGTGATACTGAAATCAAAGGGTCTTGTGTTATTCTACAGTGGCTTGACACACTGTAAGTAAGTACGTAAATTTTATTTATAAAGCACATTTAAAACAACTGGCGTTAACCAAAGTGCTGTACACAAATACAACGTAAATAAATAAAAGGAATAAAAGCAATAATAAAAATTAACAGGTCAGCATTCTAGAACTGGCTTGAGTTCTTTTTTTATGGTTTAGGACATGGTAGATGTGTATCCAAGCAACATTTTTAATGTACAATTTAAGGAACGTCTGCATATTAATAGACAGACTTAAAATCGAGTGTCCTTCAGAAGAGACTGGAATGCAACTATCTTAGTCCTGGTGGATTGTACACACTATAAGGACAGCATGGTTGTTAGATTTTGCAGAGTGGCCTACTAAACTTTGCAGAGTTTACACAAGTACAACAAATTAGGCAGACACTTCGCTTTGCTAGTGAACTGTATCTGATCATGTTTAATATCCCATAATAAAACGGTGAAAAGACATGCGGCAATTTTGCCACTGGAAAAAAGTAATAATAATGAAGGTGTTACGGGAAGCAGTACAGGTGGACCCAAACGCAAGACGCAGACACAGATAATGCAGGGAGAAACCAGACGTGATTTATTTTTCCAGGTACAGGAAACCAGGCTGAGAACCAGAGGGACAAGGCCGGTGTGGGTTGAGTGATGAACGGAAGCTGGCACAGGGCTGGACAGCGGCAGGGAGCAGGCACAGGGCTGGATAGCGACAGGGAGCAGGCACAGGGCTGGACAGCGACAGGGAGCAGGCACAGGGCTGGACAGCGGCAGGGAGCAGGCACAGGGCTGGACAGCGACAGGGAGCAGGCACAGGGCTGGAAAGCGACAGGGAGCAGGCACAGGGCTGGACAGCGACAGGGAGCAGGCACAGGGCTGGACAGCGACAGGGAGCAGGCACAGGGCTGGAAAGCGACAGGGAGCAGGCACAGGGCTGGACAGGGACAGGGAGCAGGCACAGGGCTGGATAGTGGCAGGGAGCAGGCACAGGGCTGGATAGTGGCAGGGAGCAGGCACAGGGCTGGACAGGGACAGGGAGCAGGCACAGGGCTGGACAGCGACAGGGAGCAGGCACGGGGCTGGACAGCGACAAGGAGCAGGCACAGGGCTGGACAGCGACAGGGAGCAGGCACAGGGCTGGACAGCGGCAGGGAGCAGGCACAGGGCTGGATAGTGGCAGGGAGCAGGCACAGGGCTGGATAGCGACAGGGAGCAGGCACAGGGCTGGACAGCGACAGGGAGCAGGCACAGGGCTGGATAGCGACAGGGAGCAGGCACAGGGCTGGACAGCAGCAGGGAGCAGGCACAGGGCTGGACAGCGACAAGGAGCAGGCACAGGGCTGGACAGCGACAGGGAGCAGGCACAGGGCTGGACAGCGACAAGGAGCAGGCACAGGGCTGGACAGCGACAGGGAGCAGGCACAGGGCTGGACAGCGACAAGGAGCAGGCACAGGGCTGGACAGCGAGAGGGAGCAGGCACAGGGCTGGACAGCGAGAGGGAGCAGGCACAGGGCTGGACAGCGACAAGGAGCAGGCACAGGGCTGGACAGCGGCAGGGAGCAGGCACAGGGCTGGACAGCGACAGGGAGCAGGCACAGGGCTGGATAGCGACAGGGAGCAGGCACAGGGCTGGACAGCGACAGGGAGCAGGCACAGGGCTGGGCAGCGGCAGGGAGCAGGCACAGGGCTGGATAGCGACAGGGAGCAGGCACAGGGCTGGATAGCGACAGGGAGCAGGCACAGGGCTGGATAGCGGCAGGGAGCAGGCACAGGTCTGGACAGCGGCAAGGAGCAGGTACAGGGCTGGAAAGCGACAGGGAGCAGGCACAGGGCTGGACAGGGACAGGGAGCAGGCACAGGGCTGGATAGTGGCAGGGAGCAGGCACAGGGCTGGACAGGGACAGGGAGCAGGCACAGGGCTGGACAGCGACAGGGAGCAGGCACGGGGCTGGACAGCGGCAGGGAGCAGGAACAGGGCTGGAAAGCGACAGGGAGCAGGCACAGGGCTGGATAGTGGCAGGGAGCAGGCACAGGGCTGGATAGTGGCAGGGAGCAGGCACAGGGCTGGACAGGGACAGGGAGCAGGCACAGGGCTGGACAGCGACAGGGAGCAGGGACGGGGCTGGACAGCGACAGGGAGCAGGCACAGGGCTGGACAGCGGCAGGGAGCAGGAACAGGGCTGGAAAGCGACAGGGAGCAGGCACAGGGCTGGACAGGGACAGGGAGCAGGCACAGGGCTGGACAGGGACAGGGAGCAGGCACAGGGCTGGATAGGGACAGGGAGCAGGCACAGGTCTGGACAGCGACAGGGAGCAGGCACAGGGCTGGACAGTGACAGGGAGCAGGCACAGGGCTGGACAGGGACAGGGAGCAGGCACAGGGCTGGACAGCGACAGGGAGCAGGGACGGGGCTGGACAGCGACAGGGAGCAGGCACAGGGCTGGACAGCGGCAGGGAGCAGGAACAGGGCTGGAAAGCGACAGGGAGCAGGCACAGGGCTGGACAGGGACAGGGAGCAGGCACAGGGCTGGACAGGGACAGGGAGCAGGCACAGGGCTGGATAGGGACAGGGAGCAGGCACAGGGCTGGATAGCGACAGGGAGCAGGCACAGGGCTGGGCAGCGGCAGGGAGCAGGCACAGGGCTGGGCAGCGGCAGGGAGCAGGCACAGGGCTGGATAGCGACAGGGAGCAGGCACAGGGCTGGATAGCGGCAGGGAGCAGGCACAGGGCTGGACAGCGGCAGGGAGCAGGCACAGGGCTGGATAGCGACAGGGAGCAGGCACAGGGCTGGATAGCGACAGGGAGCAGGCACAGGGCTGGATAGCGACAGGGAGCAGGCACAGGGCTGGACAGCGGCAGGGAGCAGGCACAGGGCTGGATAGGGACAGGGAGCAGGAACAGGGCTGGACAGCGACAGGGAGCAGGCACAGGGCTGGATAGCGACAGGGAACAGGCACAGGGCTGGACAGTGACAGGGAGCAGGCACAGGGCTGGACAGCGGCAGGGAGCAGGCACAGGGCTGGATAGCGACAGGGAGCAGGCACAGTGCTGGGCAGTGGCAGGGAGCAGGCACAGGGCTGGACAGCGACAGGGAGCAGGCACAGGGCTGGACAGCGACAGGGAGCAGGCACAGGGCTGGACAGTGACAGGGAGCAGGCACAGGGCTGGACAGTGACAGGGAGCAGGAACAGGGCTGGACAGCGACAGGGAGCAGGCACAGGGCTGGGCAGAACTGGACTGGACAGGACAGGAAGGCCGGCGGGAGGTGAGCTAGGACCGGCGAACTGCAAACAGGAAACTAGACAGGACGAAAGACAAGACAGAACGACTACGGAGACTGGACACACTGGACCAACAAGACAGATACAATTAACGAGGAACCAAACAAACACGGGATCGGGGAGGCAGGTAGGCGAACCGAACGTGAGGAAAAAACACAGACGGAAAAAGGTATTCTTTAACTAGTCTCTAGGACTGGAGCCGACGTAATGCATCAGATGAACTGAAAAACGATCTGGCAAGGAGTTGCTGGAAAACCGAGAAAATATGCTGCAAAAAAATCAACGAATATTCTGGCATAGGCATGTGGAATGCAGAGAGCAGGTGAGGGAAATTAGCTGCTAACGGGGGTGGTGGAGCTGACGGCGAGGACCCACCTACACTGCAGGGAGAGAGCAGAGAGCAAATATCGTACGAACAAAGACAAGATACACGAGGCTAACAGAAAACACGAGAAACAAGAGGGCTATGACAGAATGGAAAAAAAAACAGTATGAAATCCTGATACTTCATTAGATGGCTGTTAAATAATGATTTAGTGGCAGTGTAGCATAATGGGTAAGGAGCTGGGCTTGTAACCAAAGGTCACAGGTTTGATTCCCGGATGGGGTACTGCTGTTTTAACCTTGAGCAAGGAATCCGAAAAATATTTCATGGTAAAATACTGTTTTTTTATTTACTTTTTTTCTTCCTTATTCACAGTGTGGCATGTCCTTTTTGGAAAATCCAGTTGATATTGAAATCATTCACCAGGCTTTACATTGCAAAATAATAATCACATTGTGATTAGATATATCTCATTCAGAAGATTAGCCCATCTCCATGAATGCTATTGACCACTAAATATAAAAAAAATAGATAATTTATCAACAACCTTCTAAAGCCTCATATTTCCAACGTCGCTCATCATGGTTTTGCACTCCATTATATTTGATGAAGGGCCTCATATGATTAATGGTCAACACATTATAAAAAGGTTCAGAATGCTAAAAAATTCAAGGAAACTTGCTTCACTAATATTTTTTAGTTTTATGTTCAACATTATTAAATTTCAAAATGTTGTGCAAACCTGCATTTCATTGTTAGAAAAACTAAAAACTCAATATGATGTTTGGTTGTTTTGTATTTTTAATACTGATTTGAAAAAAAAAATACATTAATTTGATTAATGTTTTAGTGAACCACAATAGAAGAATAATGGACAAAATCTGAAAATATTGGGAGAAATATCAGGTTTTTTAAATATGTTTTCCTTTATATGTATTTCCTTGTAGAAGAACAACCATTGTGCAAAATCACACTGACTTAAAAAAAGCAAATTAAGTGTATTTGTATTCATTATTGTGTCAACCATAAAATAACTGGAAAAAAATTAAATTACTGCCAATAACTGTAATTGCACAGGCCCCTGACTTTTAAAAAAGGTGAATTACTGTGAAATGTGAAGTAATATGAAATTTTATGGTATATTGCTTGTAATTATACATATTTTTTACAGTGTATGTTGAACCCTAAATATGGATAAGTTGTTCACATTTCTTTCTGAATATGGCTCAAAAGTTCTGACCAACTGATTCCCCACCACGCACAACTCTCAAAGCCCATCAGTACCGAACCTGCACACAGTAAGAAAAAGCAGTGATTGCAATATTCATATAATTATTCATATAATTCAGACAGACACAAATGTTCTAGTAACATGGCTGATTTGTTTGTGATTCCTCAAGATTGGCTGCTGCTCTGGAGGGATTTACAGGGTGCAGTAGTGCACCACTGGATGTAGCACTGGGCCTTCAGTAATTTTAATCTTTAAAGTGATCATTACTGCCACCCTATTTCGGTTGGTATTCCCTAACTATCAAGCAAATAATTAAAATTTGTGCCAGAATTTAGGGAATAACCTCCAAACTGATACCGTCATCTTCCTGTGGGAGATATAGAGTTTGTGTATGTGAATGTATGTGGCCACACAGGTCTGTGTGTGTGTGTGTGTGTGTGTGTGTGTATCGGTATGTTTATGCTTGTGTGTGGGTATACAAATTAGTAGATGTGTGTAAATGTGTGGAAAGTATGAATTATAGATTACATGTGCAGTATGATTTGTAGTTTGAGTGTTGTAATACAGATTAGGTGGGGTGCATGATATGTCTGCGCTGAATGTAGGATGTATTGATTTTGGATGAGAAACAAATTAATTATATGTACCAAGTAATACCATTTGGACGATGTATGGCATTTCACAAGGAACGTTTTACGGTAATTATTATTTTATTATTATCAGAGACAGCTTTGTGATTATTTGCCAATGCCAATTATTGTTCATTATCCTAATAATTGTCAAGGAAAAGGAAAAAAAAAGAGTTTGAGACCAATGGCTGGTTAGCAGGTCAAGCTACTGAACAGGGCCAGCCCTAGGATTTTGGTGGCCCTAAGCAAATCTGTCCTAGCGGGGCTGGGGGTGGGGGTGGGGGGCGCTGTTGGATTCTATCGAGCAGGGGGGTGGGGGGTTGCTTTGTAAAATCCTTCTTACATTACATTGTTATGAAATGTTCGGTTGCCATTCCGTTTAAAATTTATACCGCTAGTTCCGCGATAGGGGATGAATAACGTAATTGCGAAAATAACGTTATTTACCTTAGATAAACATTGGATGTTTTGCCCCCCCCCCCCAGTGGCTGTGGCCCTAAACAACCGCATAGACCGTTTATGCCACGGGCCAGCCCTGCTACTGAAGGCTCAGATGCAAATCCTACAGCATGGAGCTGACAGGGTGAATTTATTCTTCACTGGATCTGCAAAATAAAATCTGAAATAGCACAGGAGACTGATGCAATAAAACTAACAACAGCTCACAGCACACATACATTTCAAGCTTGTACACTGCCTTATAAACCCAGATAGAAAGGAATGACATCAAACAGGTATAAAAGCATTTGTTTTGACCACAAGATCTCATCTGTTTAATGTATAAACAAATGAAATAAAAATCTGATAAAAACAAAACAAAACCGAAGAGATAGTATATGTATGTTCATTATCAAAAGTGCATGTACAGTTCATTAACTCTCAACAAAATAATTAATGATGAAAAGGCAATTAATTAATTATAATTACTAAATTGATTTCCTCTATAGTACTCTTTCAGCATGAAAGACTGTGGTCCTTTGTAAGGTAAAATTTGTATTTATATTAACAAGCAAATATAAACCGGGTAAAATCAGGTCAGTTACAATACATTGTTGTTCAAGCACCAGCTTTATACCCCTTTCGCAGACGAAAGTGTACCAACAAGGTTTCATGTAACCAAAATGGTCACTGTTACCTCTGTATGCATGTCTGTTCCCTTCTGATAGGCTATTAAAACACCCCCCTTTGTATTTCCACGTCTCCGGTAGGTTGATCCCAAATTAACATTCATGCATCCATTGCATTAACCAAATGGTCATTTTTATCTCTGTGCATGTGCCTCCTATTGGTTCTGAAAGCCATCCCCACCCTCCTTTGCTCATTTCACATGTCCAGCAGGTCTGCCCTAGTTCAAGTTAACACCCAGGCATGCTGAGGCAGATTATAACCAGCCAAATTTCCTTAAAACTACATAATCTATAATTTGTTCATTTTCACTGGGATGTTGTCATTGTTACAACTACTTTCACTGGGCATATCTGCAGGGGTCCAACATTCTTCTCTTTTTTCAAACATGGAGAGAAGTATGGGAACACTCTCTCAGGAAATGTGTCTGTAAAAGTGTAAATGAGTGAAGTGTCACTGGAGTCGAAGAAGGACACCTCCCCCCTGTCATAGTCCAGCTGCACTCTGATGCTCTGGGGTTTCCTCTTCAGTGTGAGGTCAGCAGCTCCAGCTGCACGGTAATCATTACCATTCCTCAGCGTTTAGACCCAGAATCCTCTCTCTGGACTGTATGTTAGACTCCCCTTCCTACCGATGGACTCTTTCACCACTCCTATATCCTACTCAGATTTATTCCCCATCTTCCCCTCCCAGCTGTGTTTCCTTGAGGTAAACCTCTCAGACCCCAGGGCACACACACAGGAGTTAAACCTCTCTGGGTTGGCAGGATATTTCTGGTCTGTACCTGTGTCTCTCACAATGGTCAGATCAGAGAGAGAGAGATAGGTAGGTATGTACGGTATTGGGATCCAGCACCACAGGAGCTGAAATATCAATAAGAACAATACTTAAAATTAAAATGCTCTATTCAGATCAGGTCACATACACAGGAAATTGTATATAATAGATATGGATTCTAATATACTGTAATATACTGATTTATGCTTCAAATAAAAAAAACCTATTTACATTATGAAATTTAATAAATTAACACATATCAGCAAAATTAAATGTGCACAATTCACACAGCTAATAAACCATATTATGAATTAGGTTGCATATGTCATATCAATTCTGTTTACTTGTGTTCTGATATTAAATTGAGAGCAGTGTAGTGCAGCCCATAGCATCTTCCTAAAAATGGAGGAAACTGAGACAGGGTGACTCTTTACTGTTAATCTTTAGCACCATTTCAATATACAGCTTGTTTCTTCAGATTCAGGTGTTCAATAATTTTTTCCAAAAAACACGATTTCACCACCCGACCCAGATACTCACTGTACTGAACCATCCCCAGCATCTTCTCCCAGACTCTGAACTTCAGGTTGCCCAGGTGTTTGGCCCCATCTATCAGTGCCCCTGAGAGCAGCTCTGGATCCTGCAGTGTGCACTGGGCTCTGTAATGACAAGCAGGAGTCACTCAGACTTTGAAGTTTCAGGTGACTTAAACAGACAAGACAAAATGAGATTTGCATACCTTGCATTGATGTTCTTGTAGCTCTGAAAAACACACAGTAAGATGTATGCATGAATAAATGTATTCAGTACAGACCATTAAGAGAGACCTGTAACAATAAGTGAGAAACACTGTAATGTACAGGTAACTGCAAAAATAAAGGATACAAAGGATATTGAATGCAGGTGTTTCCACACAGGTGTGGTTCCTGACTTACATCCCAGCATGCTCTCGGTTGTCTATAAAAATCCAGGGCAAGCCCAGCTGGCCATTATTTTGGCTACTATGGCTAGAAGAGATCTCAGTGACTTCAAAAATAGGGTCAGCTGTAGTCAGGGTTCAGCATCATTGGTAAGAATGGTCAATGACAGGTCTGTGGAGCACATACTTTTTGAATGTGATGTCCGTGCCATGCTTTCAGATGCAAGGCAAAACAAATTAATCTAGAGCGTGAACATGCAGCTTCATCAGTTTGTTTTGGACTTGTGGCAGTTTGTCATGGTTCTGTGGATGAAACCCATGCGGACACGGGGAGAACGTGCAAACTCCCCACAGAAAGGCTCCAAGCCAAGATTCAAACCCACAACCTTGTTGCTGTGAGGTGACAGTGCTACCCACTGCACCACCGTGCCACACACATTTTATTATGATTATGTTATTATATTTATAATTTATATCAGACGTTAAGAAATGTTAATGCATTGAAAAAATATATTTGACTTATTGGAACAAGATTTTCTTGTAGGTATATGTAGCTCTTGCCTCCACCAGCAGTAAACTCCTTGGGGATTTATGTACTTCTGGTTGTTGCTCAGTTATCTCCCCAAATATGTAGCAGTATATTCAACAGCAGTTTTTTTAGGTATTGACCTTTATTATGTTAGAAGAAAGGCCTTACTGTATGTGATGCCTCTATTTGTGATGTCAATATACCTCATTTGACACATTATTGCTACATATTTATAAAATTGCACTGTGTACTTCAGTGTTTTCTTTTTGTAACCATATTCCCTATAAAAGTCTCCCCAAGCAGAACTGTAAGTTAAGAGTTAACCATGCCTACATTTTATTTATAGTGCATTGTACAGAAAATGTAAAAGGCATAATGTTTTGTTTGTTGAAAACAAGGCTTTCGGATTCAGCGCTGCCTCTTCCCCTGAATGTATTTACAAGCCCTCATATCACAGTTACCTGGCAGAACTGAATGTTTTACACACAAAGATTTTGCTCATATTTTATTTAGTCTTGAGAATATGAAAAAGTTGACATAAAATTGTATACCTTCAGCTCCAGTGAAGGCTCTTCCACTGGACAGACCGGGTGGTTTCTGTGTTTTTTTGAAGTCTGACAGACCACACAGAGAAGCTCCTTGTCATGTTCACAGAATAATAGAAGTTTCTCCCCATGAAAAGGACAGTGAGCATCACTCTTGCGTGCAATTTCACTCTCACTCTTCATGCAGAAGGGTGGCACGGTGGTGCAGTGGGTAGTACTGTCGCCTCAGAGCAAAAAGGTTGTGGGTTCGAATCTTGGCCTGGGGACTTTCCGCGTGGAGTTTGCATGTTCCTCCAGGTACTCCGGTTTCCTCCCACAGTCAAAGCATGCAGGTAGGCTAATTGGAGCTTTTAAATTGCCCGTAGGAGTGAATGGTGTGTGTGCCCTGTGATAGATTGGTGGCCTGTTCAGGGTGTATTCCTGCCTCTCGCCAAATGCACGTTGGGATATGTTCCAGTACCCCCTGCGACCCTGCTCAGGATAAGCAGGTATAGATAATGGATGATGGCTTTCATACAGGAAAATTCAATGTGCTTCACAAGGAGGCATTTAAAACATTAATGCCTTCTTCTGAAAGACAAAATAAGCTGCTCCCCTCTAAGTGAGCCCTAAATGGATGAATAGACAATAATAATAGTTAATTGTATAAACGAGGTAATAGTTCAATTTAAAATACATTTGAAACGATAATAATTTTTGATTATTAATTTTCAAAACACAAAAAATACAGATGATTTTAAAAGCACCAACATTTTAAAACGCATCAAATAAATACAAATAATTTAGTGTTCTGGACAAGCTGTACCAACCTTAGTCATTTTTGGGGGAGACCAGACAAAGGATCATTGTAGTAGCCTGGCCAACTTCTAATAAAGGCATGGTATTAGCATTTTAAGTTCAGTTTGGACATGAAGTCTCTTATGTTTGTTATATTTTGAGATGCTAAACAACTGAACTTGTAATGCTATTCATGAGGGTGTTAAAATTTTAATTATAATCTACAGCAACACCAGGATTCATAGTTTTGCTTTTATTCTTCAGAGACAGGGAATCAAGGTGTTCTACAGCCTTTAAATGGGTGTCTAATTTACAGCCTCCTTTCCTTATTACCAAAGATAATTCCTTCAATTTTATTTTTTATTTAGCTGAAGGAAATTTTGGCACATCCAATAATGTATTTTTTCAGTTCCTTGAATCTGTCCCCAGAAGAAAGATGCATAAAACCGTGTCATCTGCATAATTATGATAATGAATGTTATGACTTTGTATGATGTGACCGAGTGGGAGTATATAGATTAAATAAGAGAGGGCCAAGGATTAAACCACTGCAGATGACACACTGGGCCTTTCAGAGACAAATGAATCTAATGATATTTTGTGATTAACAGTGTCAAATGCAGTGCTGAGAACCATTAGTACATATATGGAAATATTTCCTGAATCTGTGTTTATATGAAGATCATGCAGAAGGATGCTAAGGGCTGTCTCAATGCAATGATGCAGCCTAAATCCAGATTGAAAGTTCTCAAAATGGGAATTTGAAATTTCGTAGTTCTAGACTATTCTACAATGAAAGGAACGGCCTTCCACTTATACAATATGCTTATTAGTGGTCTTCTAATAAGGCTCTACAAAATGTAGAAAATCTTTGACAATGGTCATTGAATGTAGCTCTGGGAGACGGCAGCCCCATGTGTTTAATAGAAGCTTTTATCCAAAGCAATGTACAAAAGTGCACACATTTAAAGATGTGCACCAGTTGACCATCTTTTCTATTCTGCCAGCTGACCATCATTAGGCCATAATTTAGGGCTCTAATTAGATTTATGAACCCGCCTTAAGCAGAGCTGCAAGGTTTTGGGACATTTTTTAAAACAATTATAGGAGATGTAAGACACTACAGTCATACAAATTCAAGAAAATAAGTTTTAAAAAAATTAGTTTTCCCATGAATTATCAAAAATGTAACGACCCTGCAGAAATAGACTTGTGTGTTTTGGTGAAATTAGGTTAGTGATTTCACTGCAGCTCTTGGCTTTTTCGTACATGGTGTCAGTTTGCGAATTCAAGCCTTGATTAGGCTACAGGACATTAGCTATGTGAAACATAACATTTAGAGCTTGGTTACACTGGCCTGGGAATGTTATTAGCCATTCTGGCACTACTGCTCACATACAGTGAACTCCATAATGTTTGGGACAATAACAAATTTTTCTTGATTTGGCTCTGTACTCCACAATTTGAGATTTGTAATCAAACTATTTACACATGGTTAAAGTGCAGACTTTCACCCTTTTTGAAAGAGCATTTTTGCTCATTTTGGTTTTACAATGTAGAAATTACAGCACTTTTTATAGATTTCAGGTAACCATAATGTTTTGGGACAAATGGTTTCACTGGTGTTTCTGATTATTCCGGTGTGTTCATTTGCTGTCGTAGTGCTGGCATAAGAGAGCTTTAAGTATCCAATCTTAATTCTAGGCTTTTGATTGCCTTTGGAGTCTCTTATTGGTGGCTGT
>NW_026986498.1:0-22698 GCF_018555375.3 Anguilla rostrata
AGGCTACATTGAAAAATATTAGCAAAGAATTTAAAACATTTTGTGAGCACTGGATTTTCTTCACTCTTCACTTGAAGGTTATGTATTTGCTTCACCGCTCAAAGACCACTGAGAACTTTGTTCATGAAGAGCGTGCTGAAGTTCATTTACCTGTCTAAGGGATCCTCAGCTTCCGGTACAATCAGGAGTCCGAACACCGCTTCCAGTATCTCTTTCATTGTTACGTGGGCAGAGTAGTCCCGATCAAATATATTGTGACAGATGCGTCCCACGCTGTTGACGTTGCAGTGGTAAATCTGTTTTTACCTTAAGGAAATTACATGTACTTGGAGACGTTTAAGTACAAGAAAGGAAACATGTCTCCCTTACAAAACCATTATTTTCCTGGATATTTTATGGGTGGCTTTTAAAAGTGCATCCCAAAAAACAAAAAATAAAACAAAAAAATGAGATATTGCAAATGACACTAACCATTGGAAAATTGGTTCAATAGCCAACACATTTTTAAAATTATTTTATCCCCACCCCCACACATTTTTTTCCCTTAATCCTAATTTGGAATTAATCATCCTCACTTTGGGAGGGGTGCATACTAGCACAAGTCTTCCAAAAACTCATGCAGCCAGTGCAGCTTCTCGCCTTGCGGCCAGTCACCTGAGATAAAAAGCAACTGCAGCAGAACACAGTATAGCTGCTGCAGATAGATGCAAGGCACCCACTGACCAGAAGATGTCGCTGTTTCACAATAACGCAGGCCTGACCGAACCCCATGCAAAGGCAATGCAAGCTGTGAAATTCCCATTGACAGTCATACACGACATTGGTTCACATTCAATTCTGAACCATGGATCACTTTACTAGTCCTTTAGCTATGAGACACCACATAAAGATATTAATCTTCTCCTAATAATGGGAAGGCACTGATCCTGTTTAGTTGCTTCTTTCAGAATCAAAACATTTATTTTAAAACCTTGTTTTTTGCTTTTAAAAAAGCCCAGTATGACACCTCCAGGCTTGAGTCAGTCCCTGAGGAAGGATACAGGAGTGAGGAAGCGCACTAGGGGGGGTTTCATGGGGTAATCTTCTCCAAATTGGCAGTAGAGCTCGAAGGCTCCTTCTGCATATGGTGTATTGGGAGGCCCTTTCATTAGAATCTTCCAGAATCCTGAAAGGAAGCAGTATTAATGAAGTATATGTTTGGCTGTGGTCAGCCATTTTAAGTTGACAGCCATTTGGATTGGGTATTGTCATAACAGTGACAAGTGATGAGTGATTCATGAGGGTTATTGAATATCTGGAATTGAAATCTGTCCGTGTGATTATCACGTGGACAGATATACATTGTAAACTCACCCATTGGAATTCTGAAGCAATACTTTTTCTCCATTACGGTTTTAAAAATCTCATCCTAGTTTCACAAAGCAGAAGACATGGGAAATGATGAAGGTAAAACTAGATTTTTGCCACGGCGTGCAGGAACTGGTGCCTTCGCTATGCGTGGCAATTTGTGGTCACTCACTCACTCACTCACAAACAACCTTTGAGGGAGGTCCGCTGGGACGCATGTGCAGGAACTGCTTTGTTTAGTAGGACGCATGCGCAGGTGGTACGCCACAACATTTTTAAGCACAGTTTTATTGCCTAACGTTACTTTTGCTAACCCTAACATGTTCGCGTTTCGCCTACTTTAGCTAACCTAGTTAGCGCGTACGGATGCTATCCTGCATGCCTGAGTAGGAGTTAAGGACACACAGCTACAACCACCAATACAGATGTATCGACACACGGAGGACAACAAATTACGTTACAGAGGTCAGGACGTGCCATAGCTACCTAGCTATATAGTACTGAGGGCAAAACGGAGCTTTACAATGTCGCCAGCAGTGTATGCGTGTGAGCTCGACAACACATTTCTCACAGAAAAGGTAGTTTGTAGCCTTTTGTTTCGTTCATTACAGTGCTAGTACAAGTAACAAGAACTAAGTGGTACTGTGCTGTTAGCCTTTATTGATCGCCGTACAAGGTTCATGTAAAGTAGCTAGCACAATCTGAGAGTACTAACCCATAAAAATGTACTGTGAATGGTACTTGCTAAATCGAATGGTAAATATCAAAAACATTCGATTACAGTCAGCAGCACCGACATTTTCTGTCACACCCTCAGTAAACGGCAAAACTCCCAGTAGAACATAGAATTACATCTTTTAATGTTATATATTTTCAGAAACGTTATCGATTCCGCTTGGCCACAGTGAGTGAAACTAGGCGATCTGAGCGTATAGTTTCTACATTATGTCAAAAAGATTCAGCCTTGTTGTTTGCTACCTAAACTTCACAGCACAGTCATTGCCGTTATCATGATTGTAGCATGCAGTGTCTGTTTTCAAAATCAATTTCAAGCATTCACAAATGACCTGGGACTTTGAAGTTATAAGATGGTATTAAGTCTCCAGTGAAAATATTGCCCTGCCTATATCAGTCCGAATTCTGAGACAATCAACTGCCATATATGAACGCGTAAAATCAACCAAAAAATACAGTTCACCAAGTTGCGCCGTGGGTCTGGATGGTTTTGTGCTTGTTATTTCACGAGTCACCAGTTCAGTGGCATGTTCCTCTCCTGTACCTTGCATAATAATGTTTTTGGTCAAATATTAGGAGTTACCTTCCCTGTCTTACTTACTGAAGTCGGTCTCTGAGGGAAGCACTGTGCAGTATGGATGTGGATCGACATGTAGATGTTTCAGTTCCTCCAGGATTCGTCCATCCTTGACCATAAATCGACCCGTCTTGGATTCCTGAATTTTCTTTTTCAAAGCACTGTGTAGGAAGATAGGTGGCATGAACATTGCTGAGTTTAAATGGTTCCGCCTTTGTGGCTGAAAATGGGCAATTTTTTTAAAAAAGGGACACTTCATCTAAAAATAAACATTCTAACAGTTACTTGGTTCCTTTCAGGCTGTCACCTCCTTAAACTGTGGATAGGTGATGTTCATATTTCAAATGAACAACCTAAAGAGAAGTTATTCTTATCAAGATCTTATTAAGTTTACATCCGGCATGAATTAACACTAACAGATGACCACTGTGAGCTTTTTTTCTATTTTCTGTGGTTTAAAATAAGCTCATAATAAGATAAATTTCAGAACAATTATCTCTGCACACCAAATATGCCACTTACTTTTGTGGCAAGGTCACTTTATGGCTTAATTCTCCAGGATGTACAACTTCTGGTTTTTCATCAAAGCCACATGATTGAAAGATTTTCGTTAAATCAGCCTTGTAAAAAAAAATAAATCATAATAATTAAGATTTGTCAACATGTGTGTACTGCAAAACTGATAACTTGTCATTAGTGTTCTTTAAGATTTAAATTCATGAGGTAAGCACACTAATTATAACTGAACCAGTAAAAAAAAAAAAAAAAAAAAAACGCAGTTTCATGAAAGTTTACTTTAGAAGGCAATATGAAGTACTAAAATCAAAATACCATGATGGCTGCACTCACCAGTGTCTGCACAGAGGATACTTCAGATTTTTTTTTCAGTTTCCTTCTCTCCAGAGACAGCACTGTTTCCATTTCAAAGAGCTTTAACGCGTCTTTGCTCGTCTCTGGTTTGAAACAACAACCTCCTGTACAACACATTTGAGTAATTTATAATGCAAGGGAGGCTAAAATAACTTAAAATCAAACCAGTTTTGCACCCTATCCCAGTAAGGTTTTGTCTTTTAAGTCCCCCCCACTCTAATATTTTCTTCCATTATGCTCTAGGGATATCAACTACATCTGCTATTGAAATACAGTAATCAGTCATGCTTATCTCTTATTAACATGCAGTTAAGTGTTTTATATATCTTTACAATACATGATTCATATCTTGCATTATCAGAATCATTTCAATGTCAGCTATGTGCAAACAGAACCCAATATATTTTTCCTCTTTCAAAATACCCCAGAGAAATGCCATATGCAGATTCTGTAGTTGTTCTTAATGTCTACCCCAAATGCCTGTTTTCTGAGGTTATATACAATACATCTCTTCACATATATTTCATTAAGCAGTACAGAGGAGAAGAAGACACTATATTTTGTTTTTCCATGACACGGTTCAAGCCATTTCAAAATTTCAGGCAGAAATTCTGTAGACTAAGGCCTTGTAATGTACAACAAAAAATGCTACAATTCAAATATTATAAATATAATTACTGCAACCCTCCTCCACCGACAACAGACCAACAGCCATAGCTGATATATGTTAATGAGAATGTTGCTGACCTGTCACATTGCTGATTCCGTGCAGAACAGTGTTTTGATTTGCTCCAAGGAGGATTGAATCCACAACTATGTTGGCACCAATCAGTTTGACTGCAACTTGCACTGGATCACTCTTAGAACTAACATTTTTAAAAGAAAAGAAAGTGGAATAGATTAAATTCTAAAATCAACAGGTGTGTGCTTCCTGAAGTACAATACCACTTTTAAAAGGTTTTAAATATGTTGACTTGAGATAATATTGCAAACAAAATTTAAAAAATAAATCCATCTATCCATCAATCCATTTTCTAACCACTCAGTCAAGATCTGGGTTGTGGTAGTAATAGTGAAAGCAGAGCAGCCCAGACATCCCTGTCCCCACTGACTTCTGCCAACTCATCCCGGTGGATCCCAAGGTGATCCCAGGGCAGCCATGGATATAATCTCTCCAGCATGTCCTAGGTCTGCCCCTTGGTCTCCTTCCTGGTGGTTGCGCGTGGAACACCACCAGAGGGAGGGGCTCAGGCGGCATCCTTATCAGATGCCTGAACCACCTCAAGTGACCCATTTAAATAGAATTTACCCTACGTCGTCTCCATCAGTAAGACACAGCATGCGGAGTCTGCAGTTTGGGAAACATTCCTTGATGTTTTGGAGCTCAGAAAGTCCAAGATTTAAGGCATCATAGAGTGGAGTCATTCCGTCCGGTTCAATCCCACGAACGTAAGTCTGAAACACGCAAGACAAAATAAACCAAGACTTAGAATATTGGATTTGGAGCGATGCCCATGGTGCCAAATCTCAAATAATGTGTTATACCCCAATGTTTTCTTCTCCAAAATTTGGCCACTATTATTCAGATTTGAATCTCTTTCCCAGCTCTTTCATGCGATTAGCTCAGAAGTCAGCACAAAGTTAATTAATTAGACATGCACACCTGCAGAGAGACAGCGAGTCAGAGTTACCTTTAACACTAGATGGGTAATTCCACAGACAACGTACAGCTTTGGTGGTTTGCTGGGACCGCACACACACAAATCGATTATATTTCACACAGTTGTCATGAAGCCGCTTTATTCAGTACATTCAAAGTGTCAGTTTCAGTGAAAACCTGAAAATATGTTGGTGCCATTACCTCCGTGGAGTTCTTTTCTATCACTACAGAGTCCACAATTATTCATCCCCACCTCAAAGGCTTGCAGTGAATGAATTTTCTGTGATTAAATGTGCAAAGTTTTTTTTGATAGCGCTTGATTAGGAAACTTGCACACAGTGCTGGCCATTTTGTGGCTGAACAACGAGCTGGAGTAGACAGTGACATGTTCGTACCTGGTTAAATGCACCTATTGTCTATTATGGGGGTTATGCAGCAAATGGCACAAACTGCCTGTATTTCTTTACTGTGTCAATTTTTTATGCAGTTAAACATTTTAAGCATAATATTTAGAAAAGTTGTAGAGGGAGGAGGATATAGCATTTACGGCATTGAAGTAATTTTTATTGTGAAGTCCTTGAAGTGCGATGTTTCTAACTGAGAACTTTTTTGCAGACTTCTGAGCGAATTGCATCCAAGAGATGGGAAAATAGATCCGAATCCGAATACTATTAGTCAAATTATGGTGGAGAAAACATTCAGGGAGAATGCATTATCCGAGTGTTGCCAAATGTGGTATTTGTATTTCGCACCATCCCTATAAAGTGTACATATATGTATATATGCGTGTTTGTGTGTGTGCATATATATACATATGTGTGTGTGTGTGTGTGTGTGTGTGTGTGTGAGTGTATCTATGTTTTTTAAAACACAGAATTACAACACATTACCCTGAATGTTTCCAGGGACTCTGTGAACTTGTGGAAGTTTACATCCCTTCCAAACTTAAGAAGACCAATGACATGGGGGAAATCGTATGCCATAATCCGGTCTGAAAAGCAATCGAACAGCTGTTTGACAGCATCCATCCTTTTCCATGATGTGTAACACTGTTCAATCATAGACGAGCTTGCATCCACCAGCACCTAAGAATAATCAGTGTTTTAGTGCAGCAAATGATCATGTCTAAGAATATTTTCTTATCTTACTCCATATAATCGGTGCAGTGGGTGTATGAAATATGAATGGATTACAACAGTCTCATACTGAAGCAATGTACCATAAATTAATTCAAAATTTAATAATTCAATTAAACGCAAAACAGTCTGCAACATGCATAATTTTAATCTAACAAATACCATTTAAAACTGTCACCTAATATGATTTACAAATGAGCAAACATTTATATTTGATCATTTTTTGTTACCAGTATTGCTTCTGCTGGAACTCTGTTCATTTGGAAGGTCTTGTTCTTTCTGAAATCTCCAAGTCTAACAGAAAACAGAATGTATTGATCAGTCCAGTGACCTTGAAAAAAATATGCCTAGGATGAATTAAAATATTTATTTAGAGGAGACACCAAAGGTGAAAAGAGGGATTTTGACTGGATCAATTTTGAGATATTATGATATCAAGCTTCTACAACTAATGTAGTTTCATAAAATATCTGAAATTATTATCAACAAACTATTTTACATAGTTAATTTAGATGTTTTTATACCAGTAGCTTCATCTATACCAAGCACAAAATTAGCTTTAATGGCCATTTTCTCTAAATTACATATTTCCTGTATGAATTCCCCCCCCCCCCCCCCCCCCCAATATAACATATAAATATTACTACCAATTTAACATGGTGTTTCATAACCAAATTGGTCATTTCTGGAAACTTTTTTTTTCGAAACTTTAACTATCATAAAACAGTTTTCCCAAATTCAACACAAGAGCATAGTTTTTTAATAATCAAATAAAAGTCATATAATCTTGTATTAATATGGCTGAGAACAGGGTTAGTGTTAGAAATACTGCAAATGTTACAGCTGGGGCAGGGTTTGGGTTATGTTCAGGATCTAAGAATACAATAAATGTCTATAACTGTTCGAGCAAAGACAGAAAACACAAGTCTGCCTGGCAGAAATTGGTTGGTTCATTAAGTATTTGTAACATTAGGAACATTCATTTTCATAAACTATTATGTAATTGATCATTTATGTAATTCTAATTCTACGTGCCTACATGCAGAATTTTACAAATTTGCAAAATGTGCAGTTTTATTCAGGAGCTTTCTAAAATAGAGGAATACCTGAAAAGTGAAAATACTGGTACTTACTCACGTGCCAGGTCATGCACATTTACTGTTGTGTCTTTCTCAGTGAGAAAATCATGAACATGGACCTCCTCAGGCTTTTCCGTTTTAACCCTGCTGTAAAAAGCGCATAGATTATCTGAAAAGGGAAAAGGTCTATGTTAGTTCAACTAGAAACTTTCATGAATCATTAAATATGATAATGATAAAGTTCCATGTCGTAGCTATCTTTTGGGTCACTTTTGGGCACTTGGCTTAGCAGCTTTGGTCCCATTTTGAAATGTCCACTCTTCCAACTATAGCCCATCAGCAAACCACAAAACTGGTACACCTCTGAATAATTATGTCAAGCAATCATAATAAGAATACACACAGTATATTCCAATAATATTCAGATACATTTTGATTGAAATACACACAGTATATTCCAATAATATTCGGATGCATTTTGATTGACCATATATGTAACTTGTTTCCAACACTTTAGAAAATAAAAAATAATAAATGCAGAATCAATATATTACACATAATATGTTAAATCGCATGAATGCATGTGAATTAACATATGAACTGGTACCCCTGTACACCTGGAAACAACAAAAGCCAAATTAAGTAAACCACCAATTCACCTGACAGGGTCATACCTTCTTTGATATACAGAAGACCAGGTCCACAGAGTCCTAGATCCAGCAATCGTAAAGGTGGATATGGTTCCAGGTGAGAGTACATTGACAAACCCTCAGTCATCTCCTCAAATGTCTTTTCTGGATTAAACTGAAAACTACAAAGATGAAGTCATTTTAGTTCTTTACCTGAAGAGTTAAATGGGGGACTTGAGTCTATTCCCCAATACAGTTGAAACACCGAACCAACAGAAGATCAAAATGAGAACCGCATATATATCTATTGGGGAGCCTTTTCTTAGCCTCACTGGATTTTTGGTAGTTCAGACTCACTCTTGCCTAAGTTTTCCTGTTTAAAAAAAAAAAATAAAAAAAAAACACTATACAAATAAAATTGATTGTAAAATATGTATGGTCAGTTCTTATAACACTATTTCATAGTTTCACATTTCATAATTGTATATGTAGTAAATATAGACATTTTACAAATTAAAACATATATATATATATATATATATATATATATATATATATAATTACAATATTTTTATATGAAATATTTATGCTATAAGGATCTCCGCTCAAATGAAAGCTTACTTGCAACCAGAACTAGACGAAACCCACAAAGGGAAGGTTCTTGACAGAGGAAGACTCAATGAAATCATCTCAACATCGGTTGCTCTCTGGATCGATGTTTCCTTGAGGTTTTCTTCACTGCAGCCTGGGATTTTTCCCCCACCTTGCGTCATTACACAAGCAACGTTAAAGGACAACATTAAAGACAAAACTAACCAGGACTGACATGGGAATGCGAACGCGTCCTTTTCACATTTTATTAAATTTTAATCCTGTCACTGTAGCCATGTATCATGTGGTATTAATAACAAAAAAACCACCCAGTTCCATTTGTTGGCTCATCCAATCACTACACAGTGTTTGTGCCACAAACAGCAAAAATGCTCCCTTCGAAGGCAGTATTCCAAGGCAGGAAGGTAACGAGGAACATCTCATTTGACAGTTAGCCAAAAATGATGCCTGCAAAGGCTCATTCATTCGGACGATTTTGAAGCCAGCACCCCATGTATCTTTTGCCTGGTAGGATATTCCATAGTTATTTGCGATTACCCCAGGCTTCTTACTTCTGTTAAAATAATGGCGGTGGTATGGTTGAGCTGCCCAGACAGCGTCACTTTCTTTCCAGTTCAGATGGCATTTGTATTGGCCGGTTTATATGATACAAGGCTATGCGTAACTATGTGCTTATTCACGTAGGATTCTGTATTGGACACAGGATCTGTGTTGGGTTTATTACCTGTTCTTAGTGCGCAGGCTAAGCTAAGTAGTCAATTAAAGCAAGTGAACTGTAGGAAGGCCTGTGTTTCTAAAGATGGAGATGGCAGTGTCGCAATGTTCTGGGGTTATAACTAATATTTGATCGTAAACCGCTATTACTGTGATAGTGCAAAGATTATGCTGGCAGCTGTGGAGTTGTAACTAACGTCTGATTGGAAACCTCGCCTAGCTGGCTCGACTGGTTAGCAAGGAAGCTACTCACATCGCTATAAGCTAGTTTGCAAAAACTGGAATTCAGTGCAAATCCTGAGTCCATCTATTTCTTGTTTTATTGGATACAAGGCTGAGCATGTAATTACAGACTTCAGTGCAAATTTCAGTGCCACAGAGCCTTTTTAGCTACCTTCATATCTAATAAAGCTACAGCAAGGATACTCAGTTCTGTGCTGCTATATCAGTTGAACCGTGGTTTTATGATTTCGCAAGTTGGCAGCTAAGTAGCGAGTTAGCTAGCCATTAAGGTAGCAAGCAAGGCTCTGTGTTTGGCTTTATCATCTAGCAGCTAGCTAGCTGCTAACTTGCCAGATGATAAAGCCAGCTACAGAGCCTTGTTAGCTACCTTCATAGCTAAGAAAGCTACATACGAGGGTACCAAGTTTGCTAATGTGCCAGTAAATTGTATGTACTCATGCACAAAACAATGTGAAGTACACAATCACGTGATAGGCTTGTATCCAATAAGGGGGTTCGATATGTCAAAATGACACCTGAACCGGAGACAGTAACACCATCTGAGCACATCCACCATAGGCCTATTTCACATTTCCGGGTATGTAAACCGGATGTAGGGGTCTCTCATTTCCGGTCATCTCCTGAAAACAGCGGTGGAGCTCATTTACAAGGGTCAGTACAGTATTTTTTACCGTCTCTGGTCAGTACAGTGAACTCGATAATTCGCTATATTTCTATTTAAAAAAGCATTTTAATTTTTAATACACTGGAATAAAATATTTAATGTTTGGTTTGCTTTCCATGAACTAGCCAGCTAACTTGCTTGTAATCACGCATCAAAATCATGTCAGCCTGTCTTCAAAGTGCGTCCCTAATTCATTGCCTCCTGTGGTTCCTTGTCCGTTGGGACCAGAGACTGTAAAAATTATGGACAAAGCTACTGTGACGCCACCCATTGACTTTCCGTGGGTCTGTAAAACACGTTTTGAAGCTCAATGGCGGCCGCGGCCATGTTGTCGATTTGGAGCCAAAACCATAGAGTTAAGCGGTTCTGTGATTTTCACAATGTGATTGACAGTCTGGTGTGGAAAAGCCCATCAACCTGAACGAATCGATTTGGAGCCAAAACCATAGAGTTAAGCGGTTCTGTGATTTTACAATGTGATTGACAGTCCGGTACGGAAAAGCCCATAAACCTGAACGAACGATTGCAGAACGAACTTGAGGCTAGCTGACTGTCTGCAGTTATGTTTTAAAATATATTATCAAATGTTTACGGAGTTTAATTTCCATCCGTGACTGTACTGTGTCATGTAATCACGTTATATGTACGACATTAATAATACAATTATCTTCAATTTATGTTTCTCAGCAAAACGAATATGCTTAGCTAGCATATCAGCTTGCCAGTGAGCTAGGTAGGCTATCTGTGGTTAGCTCACGTATTAGCAATATGAACCACAGGGGAAGAGCATCGACTGCACTGATGGTCCATCAATCAGAGATGTGTAGGCTACTGGTGATTTGACTAGGCTAATTTTCGTATAACTGTCTGGTAGACCTGCTGTTAACCGAGGAAGTTATCGTCGTAGGTTTTCGCCGTAGCTACTAGCTACTCCATCGCCGTTTGTGGTGTTCACTTGCTCGGTGACGCTAGCTGACTGATCATTCGCAAGTCACTTTCTACCGAATAAAAATTAACACTCAGCGGTGATTAACAAATCTACCAAGTATTTTAATAACTGATCTGCAGGCGGGTAAATATGACAACGCACTTTGTACAGCAAGTTTTCCACCTGGAGCATGAAGACAAAAATAATGTACATTGAATTTCTAATTATTATTAGGCTATTATATATTTTTTCTTGTAAATCATCAAAACCAATGGAGAAAAGCCAATATACGCAAGGAGCCCCCAGGACCGATTCTGAGAACCACTGTCTTAAATGCTCTTGTCGGTTTCTAAAATGCTAAAAACGTGTTCCTTTCTAAATGCCAGTCTTACAAAGATGGTTAATTTTGTTAAATTGTGTGTGTGTGTTTTCATCGTGTGTTGTATGTTATTCAGCAAATAAACCTTAAGACTCTTAATTCGCTTCGTGAAACTGAAAGTTTTGCAGTGTTTATCCCAAAACCGGGATTATAGGAGCTTTGCCGCATGCGTGAAGCATGGCCCAGGTAGACATTTACGGAATGTACACGACTGACAAGCCGTCAAACACGTTTGACAGATTGAATATTTGCCGCATAGGGTTAGCTAGCTAGTCAAATGGCTTGGTAGCCAAAGTTGCGAACTGTTTTAGCATAGGCTACTGGACTACCAAATATAGAAAGCTGATTACGCTTTCTGCCAACGAATTATTTTGTTAAGTAGGCTAAAGGAAATAGTAAAAATGACTCGGCTACCGAAAAACTTCAGAGGAGGATTATTTTATGGTCGTCTAGTGCAGCTGTAAATAGCACACGCCATAATGAAATCACTACGAAATGGGACGCCTGCATTTTCTGACTTCGCACAGGTGGACCGTGGTCGGAGCAGCAATGTCAAGGCCAAGAGGCGCCACCTCCTACCCCAGTGACCATAGACTGTAGCCCATACTGTAGCTTAGTCTGCTGCAGTAATCAGGAAGTGACGCAAACTGTACCTCATTGGTCCACAACAAATATTATAACAGTGCCCAAATGACACAATAAATCATGAAATTGACCCATGGACAGTCATAAGACGAATAAAATACACATATTGTGACTATTTGTTCTCATGAGAAAAAATTATTGACTTTGTATTTTGACCGCATTTGTACCGTAGACTTGCATGTAAACCGGATATGAAAACACCTATACTGGAGCCAACCGTAGTGGCGCTAGTGAGCTACCAGGAACAACAAGACCAGGAAATGTGCTTCAAAAACAAAGTCTGGTTTTGGCCGCTTGGTTGGGACACTGCCTTCGGGGGGAGCTCACTTCTAAGGATGTAGGCAGTGAGGCAGCTGCCCTCCATTTGAGATGCAGCTACTCTGTAATTTCAGGAGGGGGCACATTAGCATGTGCTTTCTCTGTAACAATTGCAACCCCTCAAAATAATAGAAACAAGACCAGGTTAAAACCTAGTATATGGCTGGACCTAACACACATGATCTAGCCGACCAATGGTGTAACTTCATCAGTCAGTCAGTCAGTCAGTCACTCACTCACTCACAGACATTCGCATTTGTAGGGCTGGCCCCACTGTTGCGGTCCAGCCAAAAAGAAATAGTAACATTTTCTTACTCCATATTTTGTCCAGAACGTATGCTCTGTCAAAAACTGAGGGTATCCCAGGAATGCGAACCGGCTCACAGAGGCGTTTTCCTGATCCTTCACAGAGCAAACTTATTGGTGCAATGTCCTCATTTTTCTCATCCTGAAAATATTCAGTAAAGAGATTTATAAATATAAATTACAAATTGCTTACAGTATAACATTTTTACATGAAAAATCAGCTAAGATTCCTTTGAAAAATTGCATTTGTAATTATTAATAATCTGTTGACCAACATGAGCATCCTTTTATCCTGTTTATCTTTTTCTGAGACTTTGAAACTAAATGACCAGCTGTTTTTATTCTTCATGAAATCATATAAATATGAGGTAAAAATAGACTGATTACTCGCTATTCACTTCTCATTTTAAGTTTCACTTAGTGAACCAAACACCATCTCCCACAGTAAATTAGCTGTCAGCTGACTTGTA
Organism: Anguilla rostrata; assembly: GCF_018555375.3. Classification (NCBI taxonomy): domain Eukaryota; kingdom Metazoa; phylum Chordata; class Actinopteri; order Anguilliformes; family Anguillidae; genus Anguilla; species Anguilla rostrata. The sequence continues at coordinate 13,313 of NW_026986498.1, forward strand.
CATTTTTTGTTGTTGTTGCGATAACTGCCATGAAATTATATTACAGCCTGCAAACTGTTTGCTGGCACAACCAGCCTAATTACCAGTTAACTCTGAAACAATGTATTTAGCGCCAGCCATGTTAATTAGCAAGTTGTTCACAATTGTAGTTGCACTTCTTGCATATTGTAAGTAAATCAATTAGATAGATGACATTAAGTGAAGGGTTGGTTAACTAGCAGTGTAAAATTTCATTTGGCTTGCCCTGCAAAATAATCATGATGGGCTTATAGAATATTGGGGAATATATATTTTTTGGGTGCAGCTCCCCTTTAGCCCAAAAATAAACCTGACTGGGCTTTCTTGACATGCTGTATGTCATGACAGTTCCTTCCAATACGCGCTGTTATTCAAAATGGTACTGTACTATACGTGGCTTACCAAACACAGCCCTAAATTACTTGAACAAATGAAGGAAGATATAGGTAGCATTGATTGTGCATATGACTTGCGTAGTTTGTGCTGAACATATTGGTGGAAATTTAGTTATATAGATGGAACTTGGAATTACATTGTCAGCCATTTGGTACACAAACATATTTTAGGAATTGTGTTTTTTTCTTTCTGATTTTACAAGTGTCTATGAATGCCATGAGTAACTTGCCATTTTTATGTTGATTATATTTTTGTTGAGATTATAATATACCTTAGACTGAGACATCAGGTAGGCCCAGCACACATTCGAGTACTCAAAAACCTCTGAGTCTTCAATGATCTCAGGACATGTTTTTTTGGCTCTGCTGGGCAACAGTTCTCTGAAGAGTAAATAAAGTCCTTCAACAATTGCAATCTAAAATAAATGAAAAAGGACATATTAACATGTGACTGCCACAACAATTCATGTATGATTCAGAAATTGAACAGATGTTAGAAATGCAACATCCACTGCAATATTATATGCCTATACTAGTAGCCACTTAGAAATTTATTTTTGTGCTGGCTGCTAAATACCATGATAGTTGGCACTCTGCTTTGGATTCTACCTGGTAACAAGCTGGATAATTATATTGACTTTATATTTTAGCTATCTATTCAAGTTAATTTTTGACTGACATAAAGTTCACACACATGTTCTTCTATGCAAGCTGTGCAGAGAATAAAAACAGTTGGACAGTATAATAAACAGTAAATGCTCTGTGTTCTCTTCTAGTACAGAAGATGCCATATAGTCTGTCATATGAGTGACATGTAATGGTCTACGTGCATGTGGAATACACTGCATGTCTGTGTATGTATGAGTGTGTTTGCGTGACTGTCATTGTGAAACGTGTGTATCACCTTCTGGTTCCTGGTCCCAAATTCACCTCTGCACACCAGCTGATATAAAGCCTGGGCTAATGCATTGCACTCAGTGAGCCTTCGAATTAATGCTATTACTTTCTGAAGTTTGTGTCCGAAGTCGGATTTGTACTGTAGGACAACAAAACAAGTGCATTAATAATAATAATAATAATAATAATAATAATATAATAATAATAATAATGCAAGGAGCAATGTTGGCGGCCAAGCATCAAGGGTGAGCTGTACCATGTTGGGGGGATTTGTATGTTTTTGGAATTTCTGAGAAAACATAAGCGAATTTGAGCAACATGTCTGAGATATGCCCATTGTTTGTTAATAATACTGAAGCATTCCCAAAACAGAGTGAGAGAGCTGTGAGAATAATGCAGGAACATAGCTACATGAGGTCATTGTATGAGGAGGCTTTGGAATTTTTTTCAAGTACAGAGACTTTTAAGATCAACCAATAAATACAGCCTATCACTTTTAATTGGAGATTATATCCATCCATTTTGAATGATCAGAAGTCAGAACCACTGCTGTTTTGTTTGTGTGTGTGTGTGTGTGTGTGTGTGTGGAGGATGGTAAGACAGCTAAAGTGTGACACATGGCAGCAGTGTCTGCACTGGTGTCTGTACCATTCTGCCTAAGTTGTAGTAACTTGTACTTTTCATGACTGCAAACTTAATCCAAATTTTTACTTTGTTGTGTATTGCATGTAAGGGTACATCTGTAATAGTTACTTGACAATGCTATTTTGAAGTGGTGGTGTAGCCTCGCCTAGGGTGGTAGTGGTATGGAATTTGATAAACATGACCTAAATGGATCCGTCTTCAATTTGTACATTTAAAAAAAAATTGAATAAAGGAAGGATTTAAATTGGTCAAATATCTTTTCCACAATTTATGCATATTCATACTTAATTTTACATGCTTTTTAAGAATCTGGACTGAGGGGAATGTGCTTCTCAGGAATCCTATTGGGAGGCCATCTGAGGGAGTCATATTCCATACAATTTGAGTGTATGGAGCAGATCCAAAATTGATATTTTGCAAAAGAAAAAAAAAAACAGGCGCCACCTATAGGCCAAATTGCACTATAGCACTGTGTGCCTGTGCATGCTTGTCCACAATTTAGGTTTCTATCATCCCCTGAAGCAGAGGTCCTCAATCATATCCAGAAAGGGCCGGTGTGGGTGCAGGCTTTTGTTCCCGCCAAGCAGTTACACACCTGATTCTACTAATCAAGGTCCTTAGCAAAGACTCTAGTGGTTGATTAGTAGAATCAGGTGTGTAACTGCCCAGTTGGAACAAAAGCCTGCACCCACACCGGCCCTTTCTGGATATGATTGAGGACCCCTGCCCTGAAGCATTGTTGCAGTCAACTAAGATTTGGGGCTATATGATAATTTGGACACGGTCAGGCATTTTGGTTAAATTTAAACTGTTGTCCTGTGAACATCTTTGAACATACAAAAATTTTCTTCAACAAAGGAACATGCTGTAGATTTTGAATGCCAGATTTGGTGAGAATCGGACAAACATTGTAGGAAAACAAGTATGTTTGTTTTTAAAAAATTCTAAATGATGCAAACTTGAGGAGGTTCAGGATGAGGAGGTACTAGAGGAAGAAATTTGGTGCATGTAAATTAAACTGGATGCAAGTAATAAGTTTTTCAATGTCAAAATTTTGCAGGTGGCGCTGTAGCGCAACTTAAAGTGTCAGTTGTATGAGTGTCACGCATAATAAATTGCCAGCCATACTGGATATGCCTGCCAAATTTTGTGAGTATTTTAGCATGTGAAAGGGGTGAAAATTAGCAAGAGGAAGAAGAAGAAGAAAAATCCTAGAGTCATAGCAAAGCCACAAGCTTGGTGTTTGGCCACCTAAGAGTAGTCCTAGCAGAAACTATAGGGTAATGCACCCTTGGTACACAATCAACACTCCAGAATGCCTGGCAAAGTTAAGGGTCAGTTTTAAATTTGTTCAGTCAGTTCAGGAAAGGAAATTAAACTCAGTTATTATCTTCATAGAACAATATTCAAAAGTCATTTCCTGAATTGATGGAAAGCTGTGATATGGTCACTGTTTTGTTGAATGAATACAGTTAACAAATAATAAATCCACAATTCAAAAATGGCTTCGATGTTGCATACTGTCATTCTGTGGATTACGTTAGGGGTGTCAGAAAAGAGGGGATGATAGCTTACAATGACATAGAATGTTGAGAGGAAAATGCTCATGCCCTTCTGCGTTTGTGGAACTGAAGGGGAAACATCACACGTGAAGAACTCTGTGTCATTCATGTATGTGTTATCAAATGAAGACAAGGAGAAATGAACCACAGACTGGCTGCTGATCTCAAGATCTTTCAAGGATTGTCCAGGTCCTCCTTCTACATCCCTGTGGTGAAAATATTACAGATTACACTGAGAATATGTACATTTATTTTAGATTACATAATTTTTATCGGTCATTTATTGGTGAAAATTAAATGAGACTTCAATTGGTTAATGCAAAATAGCAAAATCATAAAAAACACGACAGAAACAGTGTAATAAAACAAACAGGATTGCACTAACCTAGCATGCAGGACATGTACAGGTATTCCGCTTTCTTTGGACAGCTTCCTTCTCAGGTCCCCTAGTGTGTCTTTTTCCAAGTCCAACTGAATTTCATAGTCTCCCTGTAGTGTGATATAGTGGTTATGAAACTTAAAGGGGAATTGCACTTTATTAACACTTCTGTTTCTCATGACTGATATTGTCCTTCTAATGAATGTGTTGACCTTCATTTTTCGAGGCAATTGATGCCTCTCATTCGCCAGAGCAGTTAGGGGTTAGGTGTCTTGTTCAAGGACACTTCGACACGCCCAGGGCGGGGTTTGAACCGGCAACCCTCCGACTGCCAGATAATCGGTCTTACCTCCTGAGCTATGTCGCCCCCCAAGGTCTAAGGTGAGAGTTCAGCACAGGCAAATTAACTGTTGTTCAGAGCACCGCCTGCTCACATATGTGTATGTGTGTCTGGGTGTGAGGCTTTTGGTGAAAGACATGAAGTGCTGTTCACTTCACACTTCCCTGTGAATATTTCTTTATAAGCATTGATAACTAATAAAAGGGGTGCTGTGGAGGCTCTGCCTCATTTCATACAGCCACTGTTTGCATATACAAATTAGAGGGCTACTTGCAGTGCAGCCTGGCAGTGGAGTATAAGAAGTAAGAGTGAGAGTGTGCAGCAAGGTAAAACCAAGTGGCTTGATTGTTTAAATGTGAATTTAGTGTGTGGGGTAACAATTATGAACACCTTTTGTACGTAGATGCTCTCCAAAAGGACACATTTTGACAGGAATACAAGGGCCAAAAATACAGAATGAGTAAACAAAGAGTAGGCCTATTTGTTTTGTGGGGTTCAAGAAGGTACCATCCTCAATAGTATTAGGTTCTTTATGTGCAATATGGCTGGAAAAAAACATACATGTAATATTCCAATGTGGAGATGTTTATTGTAATTTGGTGAGGTTTTGAGGACACTTGAGGACAATTTATACATTATTGCCATTTGGTGGTCTCATATGGATCACACTGCAATTTCTCATACACTCAAGACCTTGGTAAACACGAATTAACCCAATGATAGCAAATTTGACTATTATCTCTGCAGGTAGCAAGAAGGGTCATGTCTGTTTATGGGTTTCAGAAAAATGTTTGATAAGGCCTAGAATGACAGCTCAAGACGTGTCACTGCATGAAACCTTTTATTGTGGTCTAATTTGTATGTCTACTGGAAATGGTTTATAGAGCTAATTGGTTAACTGAGCCAGGGTTATTGTTTGAAAAGAAACCTGCACAGCCATTGGCACTAGGGCAGAGATCGGGATTGTCCTCCTCTGGACAAATGCACTAAAACATGCAACAAATTCAGATTCATTTGACAGGATGTAGATACACACCTTGAGCATGATGTGGCACCGGACTGTGTCATCCCCGGGAATCTCACTGGTCTCCTGTGAAGTGACTTGAGAACCTTCGGTGACTGCGGGCCGAAGGTTCTGCTTGGGTGTAAATATGACGTACAGCTCACTTCCATTTTTAATGTGCCTGTCCTTTAAACTCCCTGGAAAAAGAGGGCACAAAATATTTGTCAGCCAGTGAGAAACCTATAAATGTAAGGATTGATGTTTTGGATGGAACCCTGCTTGGGTGTGGTTTATTTTATAAAATAACAAAGGCTGGGGTGTTGTTTACTTGGCAGTAACACTATGCCATTTTAAGATTACAAACCCTTTGTGCTTTTTTGTTGTTGTTATTGTTTTATTAATTTTCATTTTGAGAATTTAGAGACAAATAAATTACTTACTCGATCAGGCACCTGTGTACTCACATGTGTTGAAGAAAGGATCGTCTGTTAAAGGCATTCCATACACTGTGTAAAGACACACGGCTTTGTCATTGCCGATGTTTTCCTGACTGGAAAGCCGGAGCATCAGATCATCCAGCGTGTTCTGAGATGGATCCATGTCTGTGTATTGATAAATGAAAGAATTATTAAAATATAACTGGTAAAACAGGAAAATTACTGAGGTATATTCAACAGCCAAAGTGCTTGGGATCCTTTGGACTGGAATGCTCTTGACTGTTCACTCTCAGCGTCTGAAACTTTTTTTTTGGCACACTCAGAAAGTTGGGCTCTTTCCTTTCATTCATTTCATTTAATTTCCTTTCATTCGTTGTGTCATTTGTTGTGGTAAAGCTGTAAAAAAAAGCCTCCTGTCAGCACAAACTAAGCAATGCCAACTGAAGAGCGCTGTTATACCATCATCATTTAATTCATTAAATGAATCAGAAGGAATATAGGTGGCAGTGTAGTATAATGGGTATGGTACTGGTCTTGTCACAGGTTTGCATGGTCACAGGTTCCTGGGTAGGACACTGCAGTTGTACCCTTGAGCAAGGTACTTAACCTGCATTGCTTCAGTTGTATAAATGCAATGTAAAAGTTGTGTAAGTTGCATAATACGAGCTGTTATGTAAGAGCATCTGCTAAATGTAATGTAATGAATGGTTGGAAACTTTTTTTTCGCTAAAACATCGACTACAACATGCCGCCACTGTGCTACTCATTTATACCTGAAAAAGAAGATGTAACTGAAAAAGATGATGTATGTTTATGGTGTTTGAAGAATGCATGAGCTGAATCAGTGTTAAAGATTATGGTCCCACTGTGAAAGGATCTAACCAAAGGCGACAGTGCTACTCACCGCACCACTTTGCCTACCTGACTCGCACTCGGAATTCCAATTAATCCCAAAGGTGTTTGATGGGGTAGAGGTCAGGGCTCTGTGCAGGCCATTCAAGTTCTTCCCCACCAAACTCCCGAGCAAACCATTTCATTATTTTGCTTTGTGCACGGGGGCACTGTCATGCTGAAACAGGAAAGGGCCTACCCAAAATGCCAGATAGTGAAGCATGATTCATCACTCCAGTGAGTGTGCTTCCACTACTCCAAAGTCCACTGGCAGTGTGGTTTACACCACTGTAGTTGATTTTTAGAATTGCGCATGGTGATCTTAGGCTTGTGTATACCTGCTTTTCCACCGCATGGTATGGGCTCAACTCGACTCTACGCGACTCTACTCGCTTTTGGTACCAGGTACTTCGTTTTCCACTGCAGATAGTACCCCCGTCAATATAGCTGGTCGTCATTAGCAATGCCACATGAAACGCGTTGCTCTGGCCAATCAGTGGTCTGCAGTGTTTTCACGTCACCTTTTGGTATCGCCTCAGCTCGCTTGGAACCTCGATGGTGGTTATACCAAAAAAGTACCATGTGCTACCCACCACTTTTGTCCGATGGAAAACCAAAAAAGTCGAGTAGAGTTGAGTCGAGTTGAGCCGGTACCATGCGGTTGAAAAGCGGCTTATGGCTGCTTGGCCATGGAAACCATTTAATGAAACTCTTGACTAACAGCAGCCATACCTCCATGCACTCTGCTCCTGCCGACTGGCTGAAGCTAAGCAGGTGTGGGCTTGGTTAGTACTTGGATGGAAGACCTCCAGGGAATACTGAGTTGCTGCTGGAAGTGGTGTTGGTGGGCCAGCAGGGGGCAATCTTCCCTCTGGTCAAATATGCCCCAGTGCAGTGACGGGGACGCTATGCTGTAGGAGGTGCCGACTTTCGGATGAGACGTTAAACCCAGGTCCTGCCTCACTGTCGTCATTAAAGATCCCATGACACTTATCGCTAAGAGTAGGGAGTTCCCTGGAGTCCGGGCTAAATCCCAGATCTGGCTTTTGCAAAAACTTGCCACCAAAATAATCCCTAGATTGAATTGGCAAAAAAATGTTCTCTCCCTCTCCACCTTTGCTAATGTGTGGTGAGCTTTCTGGCTGCCATGCATCACCCAGTTGGGTGCAACACATTGGTGGTGGGTGAGGTGAGTTCCCCTTCACTGTAAAGCACTTTGAGCATTCGGAAAAGTGCTATATAAATGTAAGGATATTATTAACAGTTCTCATGCTGACGTTGCTTCCAGGGGTAGTTTGGAACGCTGTAGTGAGTGTTGCAACTGAGAACATGATTTTTACATGGTGCCTGCTTCTGCACTCAGCAGTCGCATTCTGTGAGCTTGTGTGGCCTACGGCTTTGTGGGTAAGCTGTTGTTGCCCCTATACTTTCCCACTTCACATAACAGTACAAAGAAATTTGAAGTCACTGAGCTCTTCAGTATGACCCGTTCTACTGCCAAGCATACAGCCAATGGAGATTGCATGCTTGATTTTGTGCAACTGTTAGCAATGGGTGTGACTGAAATAGCTGAAACCACTAATTAGTAGGGGTGTCCACATACTATTGGAAATGTAATGTAGCTGGTAGAGCTGGCAGACCCTAGGCATAAATCAACCAGGAGGAATTTCACTTGGGAAACATAGTTGTCATGCCGACTCAGATGCTCCCTCCCTTGGGTAATGTTATGAGGAATATGTGCTGTCACCATCGAGATATAGGCCTACAAGAACTGGAGATGGATTCTGCTTACTGGTTACATTGATTCCTATGAGAGTTGCTCATTGTCGCATGAAGCCAATTCATGGAGGATACTATGTTTGTCTATGGAGCTTTTGGCACCAGGGTGTGCGCACTATGTACCTAAGCAGGAAGGATCACGGTAAACCAGTAAATGCAGAGCAATGACGTAAACCCACTGACAAGCTGTGACATTGCATCTAGGAGCTGGCTAGCTACAGAATTTTAAGAAGACAAGGCCACCGCTGAGCGTGGCGTATGCCCCCGACCGTACGTTGTGAACCACATAATGTACCACAGTGGACTTGACCACACGAAGGCTGGTTTCTATCGGTGACACCACCACTCATTCAGGTGGCGGCCATCATTGATCGAAACCAGCCTTCGTGTGGTCAAGTCCAATTCGCCACCAAAAAATCAGCCCGATCGACAAAGGTGTTTTCTGTTAAATGAGTGAAAACCAAATTGTTGACGGACGACGGACAGATGGACGGACGGACGGGGCCTCGACGTAATGCCCCTCCTGTCTCCTACGGAGGCCAGGGACATAAAAACAAGTGACTGATTGCGACAAGGACATTTCTAATGTGCTTTCTAAGATTTATGCAAGTTGTAGTTACCTAGCTAATTAAGTGACTATTGTGTTTAACAAGCTGAGCTGTCAAACTGGCTAGCTACAACTAGCCAGTTATCTGACAGCAGAACAGTTGTAACTGTATCTAGCTAACTAACTTTTCTTAACAATACAAGCATTTGGTGGAATTTGAGTGTTACAGAAGTCATTATACAACCCCAATTCCCAAAAAGTTGGGACGGTAAATGAAATGCAAATAAAAAGAGAAAGCAGTAATTTGTAAATTTACTTTGATTTGTATTCAAACAAAAACAGTATAAAGACAAGGTATTTCATGTTTTACCTAATTAACTTCACGGCCAGAAACATGATGGTGAATCACAGCCTCATACTTGTTCATGCGTGGGTGTGCACTGTGACGTAAAACCATGCGGACCAAATTGGAATCAAAGAAAAAAGATGCCTT
>NW_026986499.1:0-21679 GCF_018555375.3 Anguilla rostrata
AGAAATAATTAACCAGTTCTTCTATAATGAACGCTGTGGCATTGGATACAATTTAAACAAAATAATTGATAGAATACTAACCTGTAATCGGCAGCAGTTGTGTGCGTCACCCGTTTTAAATACAGAGTATAATGCTATTAGCGACCTCATAAATCCAAATTTCCGAGACAGATATAATTAGCCAGTACATCTAAAACGAACTTGGTGTAATTGGAGACAATTTACAAGCGGTACATGTCCTCCTGATAGATCGCGTGGGCACCGGAATGCGCTTCCGCAGTTCGTTGGGCGAATAGCGATCTCATAAATCTGAATTCCCGACACAGAAATAATTCACGAATTCCTCTATAACGAATGCTGAGGCACTGGATACAATTTAAACAAAATAATTGATAGAATACTAACCTGTAATCGGCAGCAGTTGTGTGCGTCTCCCGTTTTAAATACAGAGTATAATGCTATTAGCGATCTCATAAATTCAAATTCCCGAGACAGATATAATTAGCCAGTATATCTAAAACGAACTTGGTGTAATTGGAAACACGTTATAAGCGGTACACGTCCTCCAGATAGATCGCGTGGGCACCGGAATGCGCTTCCGCAGTTCGTTGGGCGAATAGCGATCTCATAAATCTGAATTCCCGACACAGAAATAATTAACCAGTTCTTCTATAATGAACGCTGTGGCATTGGATACAATTTAAACAAAATAATTGATAGAATACTAACCTGTAATCGGCAGCAGTTGTGTGCGTCACCCGTTTTAAATACAGAGTATAATGCTATTAGCGACCTCATAAATCCAAATTCCGAGACAGATATAATTAGCCAGTACATCTAAAACGAACTTGGTGTAATTGGAGACAATTTACAAGCGGTACATGTCCTCCTGATAGATCGCGTGGGCACCGGAATGCGCTTCCGCAGTTCGTTGGGCGAATAGCGATCTCATAAATCTGAATTCCCGACACAGAAATAATTCACCAATTCTTCTATAACGAACGCTGTGGCACTGGATACAATTTAAACAAAATAATTGATAGAAAACTAACCTGTAATCGGAGGCAGTTGTGTGCGTCACCCGTTTTAAATACAGAGTATAATGCTATTAGCGATCTCATGAATCCAAATTCCCGAGACAGATATAATTAGCCAGTACATCTAAAACGAACTTGGTGTAATTGGAAACACGTTATAAGCGGTACATGTCCTCCAGATAGATCGCGTGGGCACCGGAATGCGCTTCCGCAGTTCGTTGGGCGAATAGCGATCTCATAAATCTGAATTCCCGAAACAGAAATAATTCACGAATTCTTCTATAACGAACGCTGTGGCATTGGATACAATTCAAAATATGTTTCATTAAATTTTATTGGGTATGAAACATTTTTCATTCAATTTCTGGAATTTTCCTGAATATGCCAAACATGTCCAGGGGATGTAATATTTTGGTGCAGTTGTCATGAAAATACCCTTTTGTTGAAGCATTTTACATGCAATCCATGTTATTATTACATAAGGCATAATAACCAAATATGTTAGCTAGCTCGCTCGTTTGATAATGAGGATTGATAAACATAGTGGTCGTATAAACGCATTTAATTAAAAACTTTCACTAAATCTACATACCTTTATTGCCGCAACCGAATCTGTGCAGACAAGTCTTGCAGTGGAGAATATTGGATGAGGCACGAGTAACAAACGTCTTATTAGAGAAGTAGCGCGTCAGCTGCTGCAGTTCACACTTGTATTAGAGCTCCCTCTACTGGATAATTGTAGTAAATAGCAATTACAACGTTCAAGCAGACAAGTACAGATAAATAATCATCGTTTTTTTTTTGTTTATTATATAATATATATTAATATATTATAGATATATCGGTCGGGCTCTAGTACATAATCTGCAGAAATGGGTGCCTTTACTGAAGTTTTCACTAAAGCCACTCTGTGATCCCATATCATTCTTTCCAAGATAAGGTGGGACTGGCTCAATGTATCTAAACTGATTTTTAAAAACCGTTTTTGTCTTTGATCAGTTTTCAAGGTACCAGTGTTGCATGCCGAAACAAATCCTCGGATTTAAGAACCTCTCTCTCTCACGGTCAGAGATATCCAATGATACCAGCTTTTCGTCCAACTTATGAAGTAAATGAGACTGACTGATATCATGCACTGCTTGAAAATCCTCAATAATAGACTGTATGACTGATGCTGGCAGTAAAAGTTTTGCCTGCAACTTTAAATAAAAGAAAGCCAAATTGTTCAAGAAAAGGGATTCATCTGCTCTCTCTGGCAGCACCGCTGCTTGGTCTCCCTCGTTATCATCACTTACGTTACGTCGTCAGTCAAATCCCTCTCCAACACTGAAACATCCTCAACTTGTTCATTGGTTGCCGTTAGTCTCGTCTCTGTTCCTACTGTTACATGGCCCAGAAGACTGGATACTGTACAAGACTTGTGTACCGTGGAAAAATTAGAAATAAAGGAAGAGACGACTGAAAACGTTCTCCCACACTGACGAAATGGACAAGAAACGGCCCTGCCCTCTCCGATATGAGATTTCAAATGAGAGTTTAAACTGGATAAATCATTGCATCTAACATTGCAAAATTCTACATGACAAGATACACACTCGATTGCAGTTACCTGTGCTCTCCTCTTATCTTTATGCTCTCGATATACATGACATTCCAACTGCGTCATGTTTCTGACGAACGGGAGCAATCAAAAAAGGCGCATTTAAACAACGCGGTTGGAAGACTCGTATGTACTTTCATATGCCTAACAAACGCATACTTCGTTAAGCATTGGTGACCACAATACTGACATGTAAACATGCTTTCATACTAAGCTATCGCTGGCGAATGATTGGCCGTTATGATACTAACTAGTTTGATGAATTCGAAACGCACGTAGCCTACCTGCACAATCCGGCGACACTCTAGCCAGCTGCAAAAAAATACTCAAAGTACAGGGTTGCCTTGGAAAAGAACAAGAAAATTTATGTGAAATACAGATCAACGTATTCTGTTGGAAATCAAAAACGAACAAATTGTGATATAATTACTTTTAAATTCGCGTAGCCTATTAGGTGTGACACTCGACACTTGGCATTGCTTTGTTAGCAAATTCTCTGTCGCCACTACTAACCAACGGCTTCCCAATATCCATAGCAATTTCCAGTTAATTACTGAAAATTCAAACGGTGTTATGCAGTTAAGAGCAAAACGCCCACAATGCTGTTCTGTCTTAAGCAATGTGCCGTATATCAATAAAACAGCAGATTACTGTAGGAATTTCCCTGTAATTTCACATCAATTTCATGCCGTGTACCAACAATGACAATGAGTTTGCTTTTATATTTATTGATTTTTATAGATTTAATCAGCTGGACGTGAAAAATGTTCTTCTGCGGGCGTTTGGGCATATTATCTTACCGTTGTCAAGCAAAACTCTGCTTCGTAGTTCTAATTGGACCGTCCTTATGCAGACACTCTGGTTTGTTGTTCTAGTCGCACCGTTGTTAAGCAAACATCTCTGGTCGTAAGTTCTATGAAAACAATGATTTTATCAAGAAAAAATAGTTCATTCCCGTTTCATACCATGCAATTTGTTGTGTTCAATAATAGATGTTACAGGTTGAGTGTATTCTGACCACTAGGAGGCACTGTATTACTTTCCCGAGAGTAGTTGGAAGACTACCCTAGTAAGGATGTGACGTAAGGGGAAAGTGTGTTGACAGGAGAGATTGGGTTAAGATCAGAGACTGTAAAAAATATGGACACAGCTACTGTGACGTCACCCATTGACTCTCCGTGGGTCTCTAAAACACGTTTTGAAGCTCAATGGCGGGCGCGGCCATTTTCTCGATTTGGAGCCAAAACCATAGAGTTAAGCGGTCTTGTGATTTTTACAATTTGATTGACAGTCCGGTGCGGAAAAGCCCCTCAACCTGAACGAGGCTAGCTGACTGTCTGCCGTTATGTTTTAAAATATATTATCAGATGTTTACGGAGTTTAGTTTCCATCCGTGACTGTACTGTGTCATGTAATCACGTTATGTATGACATTAAAAATACAATTAGGCTATGTTCAGTTATCTTCAATTTATGTTTCTCAGCAAAACGAATATGCTTAGCTAGCATATCAGCTTGCCAGTGAGCTAGGTAGGCTGTCCGTGGTTAGCTCACGCGTTAGCAATATGAACCACAGGGGAAGAACATTGACTACACTGATGGTCAATCAATCGGAGATGTGTAGGCTACTGGTGATTTGACTAGGCAAATTTTCGTATAACTGTCTGGTAGATCTGTTAACCGAGCAAGTTATCGTCGTAGGTTTTCGCCAGTCAGATAATGAGCCTGCTACTACTAGCTACTCCATCGCCGTTTGTGGTGTTCACTTGCTGGGTGACGCTAGGTGACCGATCGTTCGCAAATCACTTTCTACCGAACAAAAATTAACACTCAGCGGTGATGAACAAATCTACCAAGTATTTTAATAACTGATCTGCAGGCGTGTAAATATGACAACGCACTTTGTACGGCAAGTTTTCCACCTGGTGCATGAAGAAAAATAATGTAGCCTACGTTGAATTTCTAATTATTATTAGGCTATTATTTTTTCTTGTAAATCATCAAAACCAATGGAGAAAAGCCAATATACGCAAGGAGCCCCCAGAACCGATTCTGAGAACCACTGTCTTAAATGCCTAGCTTGTCGGTCTCTTAAATGCTAAAAACATGTTCCTTTATAAATGCCAAGATGGTTAATTTCGTTAAATTCTGTGTGTGTGTGTTGTATATTCAGCAAATGAACCTTGAAACTCTTAATTCGCTTCGTGAAACTGAAAAAGTGTTTATCCCAAAATCGGGATTATAGTAGCTTTGTCACATGCGTGAAGCATGGCCCAGGTAGACATTTACGGAATGTACACGACTGACAAGCCGCCAAACACGTTTGACAGATTGAATGTTTGCCGGTTAAGGTTAGCTAGCTAGTCAAATGGCTTGGTAGCCGAAGTTGCGAACTGTTTTAGCACAGGCTACTACTGGACTACCAAATATAGCAAGCTGATTACGCTTTCTGCCAAGTAATTATTTGGTTAAGTAGGCTAAAGGAAATAGTAAAAATGACTCGGATACCGAAAAACTTAAGAGGAGGATTATTTTATGGTCGTCTAGAGCAGCTGTAAATAGCACACGCCATAATGAAATCACCACGAAATGGGATGCCTGCATTTTCAGACTTAGCACAAATTCATCTGCCTAGCACTGTCACCCTTTTAAAACGGTGTGTTCGTAGACATAGCGTCTTTCTAAAACGGATTTTGAATGCAGCTAGCTTAATGAATAATGAGGCCTTTTAAATGCCTGGGGCAAATAAAAGAGGCGATTGGGCTCCACAGTTAACGAAGAAGCACCTGCGTGGGCACCGGAATGCGCTTCCGCAGTTCGTTAGGCAAATAGCGATCTCATAAATCTGAATTCCCGACACAGAAATAATTCACGAATTCTTCTATAACGAACGCTGTGGCACTGGATACAATTTAAACAAAATAATTGATAGAATACTAACCTGTAATCGGCAGCAGTTGTGTGCGTCACCCGTTTTAAATACAGATTATAATGCTATTAGCGATCTCATAAATTCAACTTCCCGAGACAGATATAATTAGCCAGTATATCTAAAACGAACTTGGTGTAATTGGAGACAATTTACAAGCGGTACACGTCCTCCTGATAGATCGCGTGGGCACCGGAATGCGCTTCCGCAGTTCGTTAGGCGAATAGCGATCTCATAAATCTGAATTCCCGACACAGAAATAATTCACGAATTCTTCTATAACGAACGCTGTGGCACTGGATACAATTTAAACAAAATAATTGATAGAATACTAACCTGTAATCGGCAGCAGTTGTGTGCGTCACCCGTTTTAAATACAGAGTATAATGCTATTAGCGATCTCATAAATTCAAATTCCCGAGACAGATATAATTAGCCAGTATATCTAAAACGAACTTGGTGTAATTGGAAACACGTTATAAGCGGTACACGTCCTCCAGATAGATCGCGTGGGCACCGGAATGCGCTTCCGCAGTTCGTTGGGCGAATAGCGATCTCATAAATCTGAATTCCCGACACAGAAATAATTACCATTCTTCTATACGAACGCTGTGGCATGGATACAATTTAAACAAATAATTGATAGAATACTAACCTGTATCGCAGCAGTTTGTGCGTCACCCGTTTAAATACAGAGTATAATGCTATTAGCGATCTCATAAATCAATTCCCGAGACAGATAAATTAGCCAGTAAACTAAAACGAACTTGGTGTAATTGGAACACTTATAAGCGTACACGTCCTCCGATAGATCGCGTGGGCACCGGAATGCGCTTCGCAGTCGTTGGCGAATAGCGATCTCATAATCTGAATTCCCGACACAGAATATCAGAATTTCTATAAGAACGCTGTGGCATGATCAATTTAAACAAAATAATTGATAGAATCTAACCTGTATCGCAGCAGTTGTGTGCGTCACCCGTTTTAAATACAGAGTATAATGCTATTAGCGACTCATAAATCAAATTCCCGAGACAGATATATTAGCCAGTATACTAAAACGAACTTGGTGTAATTGGAACATTTAAGCGTACACGTCCTCCAGATAGATCGCGTGGGCACCGGAATGCGCTTCCGCAGTTCGTTGGCGAATAGCGATCTCATAAATCTGAATTCCGACACAGAATAATTCACAATTCTTCTATAGAACGCTGTGGCATGGATACAATTTAAACAAAATAATGATAGAATACTAACCTGTAATCGGCAGCAGTTGTGTGCGTCACCCGTTTTAAATACAGAGTATAATGCTATTAGCGACTCATAAATTCAAATTCCCGAGACAGATATAATTAGCCAGTATATCTAAAACGAACTGGTGTAATTGGAACACGTTAACGGTACACGCCTCCGATAGATCGCGTGGGCACCGAATGCGCTTCGCAGTTCGTTGGCGAATAGCGATCTCATAAATCTGAATTCCCGACACAGAATAATCACAATTCTTCTATAAACGCTGTGGCACTGGACAATTTAAACAAAAATTGATAGAATCTACCGTATCGCAGCGTGTGTGCGTCACCCGTTTAAATACGAGTAATGCATTAGCGATCTCAGAATCAAATTCCGAACAGATTAATTAGCATAATTAAACACTGTGTAATTGGAACCGTAAGCGGACACGCCTCCAGATAGATCGCGTGGGCACCGAATGCCTTCCAGTTCGTTGGCGATAGCATCTCATAAATCTGATTCCGACACAGAATAATTCACATTCTCTATAAGAACGCTGGGCATGGATACAATTTAAAATAATTGATAATACTACTGTAACGCAGCAGTTGTGTGGTCACCGTTTAAATACAGAGTATATGCATTAGCGACTCATAAATCCAATTCCGAACAGTATAATGCCAGTTATCTAAACGAACTTGTGTAATGAACATTTAGCGTACACGTCTCGATAGATCGCGTGGGCACCGGAATGCGCTCCGCAGTTCGTTAGGCGAATGCATCTCATAATCGAATTCCCACACAGATATTACAATTTTCTATAACGACCTGTGGCACTGGAGCATTTAAACAAAATAATTGATAGAACTAACTGTAATCGGCAGCAGTTGTGTGTCACCGTTTAAATACGAGTATAACTATTGCGACTCAAAATCAATTCCGAGACAGATTAATTACCTAATCTAAAACGAACTGGTGTAATTGGAACCGTTATAAGCTACGTCCTCCAGAAACGCGGGCCCGGAATGCCTCTCATTCGTTAGCGATGCGATTCATAAATCTAATTCCGACACAGAAATAATTACAATTTTCTATAACGAACGCTGTGGCACTGGATCAATTTAACAAATATTATAGAAACTACTAATCGGCAGCAGTTGTGTGCGTCACCCGTTTTAAATACAGAGTATATGCTATTAGCGATCTCATAATTCAAATTCCCGAGACAGATATAATTAGCCAGTATATCTAAACGAACTTGGTGTAATTGGAACACTTATAAGCGGTACACGTCCTCCAGATAGATCGCGTGGGCACCGGAATGCGCTTCGCAGTTCGTTGGCGAATAGCGATCTCATAAATCTGAATTCCCGACACAGAAATAATTCACCAATTCTTCTATAAGAACGCTGTGGCACTGGATACAATTTAAACAAAATAATTGATAGAATACTAACCTGTAATCGGCAGCAGTTGTGTGCGTCACCCGTTTTAAATACAGAGTATAATGCTATTAGCGATCTCATAAATTCAAATTCCCGAGACAGATATAATTAGCCAGTATATCTAAAACGAACTTGGTGTAATTGGAACACGTTATAAGCGGTACACGTCCTCCAGATAGATCGCGTGGGCACCGGAATGCGCTTCGCAGTTCGTTAGGCGAATAGCGATCTCATAAATCTGAATTCCCGACACAGAAATAATTCACAATTCTTCTATAACGAACGCTGTGGCACTGGATACAATTTAAACAAAATAATTGATAGAATACTAACCTGTAATCGGCAGCAGTTGTGTGCGTCACCCGTTTTAAATACAGAGTATAATGCTATTAGCGATCTCATAAATTCAAATTCCCGAGACAGATATAATTAGCCAGTATATCTAAAACGAACTTGGTGTAATTGGAAACACGTTATAAGCGGTACACGTCCTCCAGATAGATCGCGTGGGCACCGGAATGCGCTTCCGCAGTTCGTTGGCGAATAGCGATCTCATAAATCTGAATTCCCGACACAGAAATAATTAACCAGTTCTTCTATAATGAACGCTGTGGCATTGGATACAATTTAAACAAAATAATTGATAGAATACTAACCTGTAATCGGCAGCAGTTGTGTGCGTCACCCGTTTTAAATACAGAGTATAATGCTATTAGCGATCTCATAAATTCAAATTCCGAGACAGATATAATTAGCCAGTACATCTAAAACGAACTTGGTGTAATTGGAACACATTTACAAGCGGTACATGTCCTCCTGATAGATCGCGTGGGCACCGGAATGCGCTTCCGCAGTTCGTTGGGCGAATAGCGATCTCATAAATCTGAATTCCCGACACAGAAATAATTCACCATTCTTCTATAAGAACGCTGTGGCACTGGATACAATTTAAACAAAATAATTGATAGAAAACTAACCTGTAATCGGAGGCAGTTGTGTGCGTCACCCGTTTTAAATACAGAGTATAATGCTATTAGCGATCTCATGAATCCAAATTCCCGAGACAGATATAATTAGCCAGTACATCTAAAACGAACTTGGTGTAATTGGAAACACGTTATAAGCGGTACATGTCCTCCAGATAGATCGCGTGGGCACCGGGATGCGCTTCCGCAGTTCGTTGGGCGAATAGCGATCTCATAAATCTGAATTCCCGAAACAGAAATAATTCACGAATTCTTCTATAACGAACGCTGTGGCATTGGATACAATTCAAAATATGTTTCATTAAATTTTATTGGGTATGAAACATTTTCATTCAATTTCTGGAATTTTCCTGAATATGCCAAACATGTCCAGGGATGTAATATTTGGTGCAGTTGTCATGAAAATACCCTTTTGTTGAAGCATTTTACATGCAATCCATGTTATTATTACATAAGGCATAATAACCAAATATGTTAGCTAGCTCGCTCGTTTGATAATGAGGATTGATAAACATAGTGGTCGTATAAACGCATTTAATTAAAAACTTTCACTAAATCTACATACCTTTATTGCCGCAACCGAATCTGTGCAGACAAGTCTTGCAGTGGAGAATATTGGATGAGGCACGAGTAACAAACGTCTTATTAGAGAAGTAGCGCGTCAGCTGCTGCAGTTCACACTTGTATTAGAGCTCCCTCTACTGGATAATTGTAGTAAATAGCAATTACAACGTTCAAGCAGACAAGTACAGATAAATAATCATCGTTTTTTTTTGTTTATTATATAATATATATTAATATATTATAGATATATCGGTCGGGCTCTAGTACATAATCTGCAGAAATGGGTGCCTTTACTGAAGTTTTCACTAAAGCCACTCTGTGATCCCATATCATTCTTTCCAAGATAAGGTGGGACTGGCTCAATGTATCTAAACTGATTTTTAAAAACCGTTTTTGTCTTTGATCAGTTTTCAAGGTACCAGTGTTGCATGCCCGAAACAAATCCTCGGATTTAAGAACCTCTCTCTCTCACGGTCAGAGATATCCAATGATACCAGCTTTTCGTCCAACTTATGAAGTAAATGAGACTGACTGATATCATGCACTGCTTGAAAATCCTCAATAATAGACTGTATGACTGATGCTGGCAGTAAAAGTTTTGCCTGCAACTTTAAATAAAAGAAAGCCAAATTGTTCAAAAAAGGGATTCATCTGCTCTCTCTGGCAGCACCGCTGCTTGGTCTCCCTCGTTATCATCACTTACGTTACGTCGTCAGTCAAATCCCTCTCCAACACTGAAACATCCTCAACTTGTTCATTGGTTGCCGTTAGTCTCGTCTCTGTTCCTACTGTTACATGGCCCAGAAGACTGGATACTGTACAAGACTTGTGTACCGTGGAAAAATTAGAAATAAAGGAAGAGACGACTGAAAACGTTCTCCCACACTGACGAAATGGACAAGAAACGGCCCTGCCCTCTCCGATATGAGATTTCAAATGAGAGTTTAAACTGGATAAATCATTGCATCTAACATTGCAAAATTCTACATGACAAGATACACACTCGATTGCAGTTACCTGTGCTCTCCTCTTATCTTTATGCTCTCGATATACATGACATTCCAACTGCGTCATGTTTCTGAACGAAGCAGGAGCAATCAAAAAGGCGCATTTAAACAACGCGTTGGAAGACTCGCATGTACTTTCATATGCCTAACAAACGCATACTTCGTTAAGCATTGGTGACCACAATACTGACATGTAAACATGCTTTCATACTAAGCTATCGCTGGCGAATGATTGGCGTTATGATACTAACTAGTTTGATGAATTCGAAACGCACGTAGCCTACCTGCACAATCCGGCGACACTCTAGCCAGCTGCAACAAAAAATACTCAAAGTACAGGGTTGCCTTGGAAAAGAACAAGAAAATTTATGTGAAATACAGATCAACGTATTCTGTTGGAAATCAAAAACGAACAAATTGTGATATAATTACTTTTAAATTCGCGTAGCCTATTAGGTGTGACACTCGAAAACTTGGCATTGCTTTGTTAGCAAATTCTCTGTCGCCACTACTAACCAACGGCTTCCCAATATCCATAGCAATTTCCAGTTAATTACTGAAAATTCAAACGGTGTTATGCAGTTAAGAGCAAAACGCCCACAATGCTGTTCTGTCTTAAGCAATGTGCCGTATATCAATAAAACAGCAGATTACTGTAGGAATTTCCCCTGTAATTTCACATCAATTTCATGCCGTGTACCAACAATGACAATGAGTTTGCTTTTATATTTATTGATTTTTATAGATTTAATCAGCTGGACGTGAAAAATGTTCTTCTGCGGGCGTTTGGGCATATTATCTTACCGTTGTCAAGCAAAACTCTGCTTCGTAGTTCTAATTGGACCGTCCTTATGCAGACACTCTGGTTTGTTGTTCTAGTCGCACCGTTGTTAAGCAAACATCTCGGGTCGTAAGTTCTATGAAAACAATGATTTTATCAAGAAAAAATAGTTCATTCCGTTTCATACCATGCAATTTGTTGTGTTCAATAATAGATGTTACAGGTTGAGTGTATTCTGACCACTAGGAGGCACTGTATTACTTTCCGAGTAGTTGGAAGACTACCCTAGTAAGGATGTGACGTAAGGGGAAAGTGTGTTGACCAGGAGAGATTGGGTTAAGATCAGAGACTGTAAAAAATATGGACACAGCTACTGTGGCGTCACCCATTGACTCTCCGTGGGTCTCTAAAACACGTTTTGAAGCTCAATGGCGGGCGCGCCATTTTCGATTTGGAGCCAAAACCATAGAGTTAAGCGGTCTTGTGATTTTTACAATTTGATTGACAGTCGGTGCGGAAAAGCCCCTCAACCTGAACGAGGCTAGCTGACTGTCTGCCGTTATGTTTTAAAATATATTATCAGATGTTTACGGAGTTTAGTTTCCATCCGTGACTGTACTGTGTCATGTAATCACGTTATGTATGACATTAAAAATACAATTAGGCTATGTTCAGTTATCTTCAATTTATGTTTCTCAGCAAAACGAATATGCTTAGCTAGCATATCAGCTTGCCAGTGAGCTAGGTAGGCTGTCCGTGGTTAGCTCACGCGTTAGCAATATGAACCACAGGGGAAGAACATTGACTACACTGATGGTCAATCAATCGGAGATGTGTAGGCTACTGGTGATTTGACTAGGCAAATTTTCGTATAACTGTCTGGTAGATCTGTTAACCGAGCAAGTTATCGTCGTAGGTTTTCGCCAGTCAGATAATGAGCCTGCTACTACTAGCTACTCCATCGCCGTTTGTGGTGTTCACTTGCTGGGTGACGCTAGGTGACCGATCGTTCGCAAATCACTTTCTACCGAACAAAAATTAACACTCAGCGGTGATGAACAAATCTACCAAGTATTTTAATAACTGATCTGCAGGCGTGTAAATATGACAACGCACTTTGTCGGCAAGTTTTCCACCTGGTGCATGAAGAAAAATAATGTAGCCTACGTTGAATTTCTAATTATTATTAGGCTATTATTTTTTCTTGTAAATCATCAAAACCAATGGAGAAAAGCCAATATACGCAAGGAGCCCCAGAACCGATTCTGAGAACCACTGTCTTAAATGCCTAGCTTGTCGGTCTCTTAAATGCTAAAAACATGTTCCTTTATAAATGCCAAGATGGTTAATTTCGTTAAATTCTGTGTGTGTGTGTGTTGTATATTCAGCAAATGAACCTTGAAACTCTTAATTCGCTTCGTGAAACTGAAAAAGTGTTTATCCCAAAATCGGGATTATAGTAGCTTTGTCACATGCGTGAAGCATGGCCCAGGTAGACATTTACGGAATGTACACGACTGACAAGCCGCCAAACACGTTTGACAGATTGAATGTTTGCGGTTAAGGTTAGCTAGCTAGTCAAATGGCTTGGTAGCCGAAGTTGCGAACTGTTTTAGCACAGGCTACTACTGGACTACCAAATATAGCAAGCTGATTACGCTTTCTGCCAAGTAATTATTTGGTTAAGTAGGCTAAAGGAAATAGTAAAAATGACTCGGATACCGAAAAACTTAAGAGGAGGATTATTTTATGGTCGTCTAGAGCAGCTGTAAATAGCACACGCCATAATGAAATCACCACGAAATGGGATGCCTGCATTTTCAGACTTAGCACAAATTCATCTGCCTAGCACTGTCACCCTTTTAAAACATAGCGTCTTTCTAAAACGGATTTTGAATGCAGCTAGCTTAATGAATAATGAGGCCTTTTAAATGCCTGGGGCAAATAAAAGAGGCGATTGGGCTCCACAGTTAACGAAGAAGCACCTGCGTGGGCACCGGAATGCGCTTCCGCAGTTCGTTAGGCAAATAGCGATCTCATAAATCTGAATTCCCGACACAGAAATAATTCACGAATTCTTCTATAACGACGCTGTGGCACTGGATCAATTTAAACAAAATAATTGATAGAATACTAACCTGTAATCGGCAGCAGTTGTGTGCGTCACCCGTTTTAAATACAGAGTATAATGCTATTAGCGATCTCATGAATTCAAATTCCCGAGACAGATATAATTAGCCAGTATATCTAAAACGAACTTGGTGTAATTGGAAACACGTTATAAGCGGTACACGTCCTCCAGATAGATCGCGTGGGCACCGGAATGCGCTTCCGCAGTTCGTTGGGCGAATAGCGATCTCATAAATCTGAATTCCCGACACAGAAATAATTCACCAATTCTTCTATAACGAACGCTGTGGCACTGGATACAATTTAAACAAAATAATTGATAGAATACTAACCTGTAATCGGCAGCAGTTGTGTGCGTCACCCGTTTTAAATACAGAGTATAATGCTATTAGCGATCTCATAAATTCAAATTCCCGAGACAGATATAATTAGCCAGTATATCTAAAACGAACTTGGTGTAATTGGAAACACGTTATAAGCGGTACACGTCCTCCAGATAGATCGCGTGGGCACCGGATGCGCTTCCGCAGTTCGTTGGGCGAATAGCGATCTCATAAATCTGAATTCCCGACACAGAAATAATTAACCAGTTCTTCTATAATGAACGCTGTGGCACTGGATACAATTTAAACAAAATAATTGATAGAATACTAACCTGTAATCGGCAGCAGTTGTGTGCGTCACCCGTTTTAAATACAGAGTATAATGCTATTAGCGATCTCATAAATTCAAATTCCCGAGACAGATATAATTAGCCAGTACATCTAAAACGAACTTGGTGTAATTGGAGACAATTTACAAGCGGTACAGTCCTCCTGATAGATCGCGTGGGCACCGGAATGCGCTTCCGCAGTTCGTTGGGCGAATAGCGATCTCATAAATCTGAATTCCCGACACAGAAATAATTACGAATTCTTCTATAACGAACGCTGTGGCACTGGATACAATTTAAACAAAATAATTGATAGAATACTAACCTGTAATCGGAGGCAGTTGTGTGCGTCACCCGTTTTAAATACAGAGTATAATGCTATTAGCGATCTCATGAACTCAAATTCCCGAGACAGATATAATTAGCCAGTACATCTAAAACGAACTTGGTGTAATTGGAAACACGTTATAAGCGGTACATGTCCTCCAGATAGATCGCGTGGGCACAGGAATGCGCTTCCGCAGTTCGTTGGGCGAATAGCGATCTCATAAATCTGAATTCCAAGAACAGAAATAATTCACGAATTCTTCTATAACGAACGCTGTGGCATTGGATACAATTTAAAATATGTTTCATTAAATTTTATTGGGTATGAAACATTTTTCATTCAATTTCTGGAATTTTCCTGAATATGCCAAACATGTCCAGGGGATGTAATATTATGGTGCAGTTGTCATGAAAATACCCTTTTGTTGAAGCATTTTACATGCAATCCATGTTATTATTACATAAGGCATAATACAGTAATATAATGAAAACACGTGCATGGTTTGTAAGGTTTGTAAATATGATAAACAGATGGTTTAGAGTCCAGATCCAGAAAATAAATAAAAAGTGTAATGATAGAGGGGCCCACATAACGGCACTGTGGAACTGTCAAGCGTAGTTGCCCCACCATTTGTCCAGAGGCCTGATGATCTTTTTACCCTTAATGGCCGAACACACATACCCCCACAACCATAGACAAAGAGACTAGTTCCCCTTATCTTAGATGTGTCCAGATGGCAACATTCCAGAGAGCCAAATGGCCTGCTTATCCCGAGGAAGTCCAAGTAACTTATTGTTTTATCACACGGCTCTGGGTTCTTTGAAGTACAGGATGAGTCCCAGCCTGCAGGCCCGTTCAAATGCCAGCCTTTTCTGGGTCCCAGTTTGACTCCCTTACACCATTCTCTGGGAAGGAGCTGAGCAGGGTGTTGAGCTCATCGAGGAAGCTTCCCAGGGGCCCTGGAGGGCGATAGATAACAACAATGTACAAGTTAACAGGATAGGTGATTGAGACAGAGTGGTATTCAAAGGTAGAGATGGAGAGGTGAGAAGGGGAGAACAGAGAATTTCCAAGAGGAGAGATCAGCAAACCTGTGCCCCCACCACGGCCAGACGGGCGGAGGCGTGAGAAAGGAGAAGGAGGAGGAGAGGGCTGCAGGGGTTGCAGTGTTGCCTGGTGTGATCCAGGTCTCAGTGAGGGCAAGGAAATGTAGGGAGAAGAGGGACGCGTAGGCTGAAATGAAGTCAGCCTTCCGCGTAGCAGACTGGCAGTTCCATAGCCCTCCTGCGACCGTGAAGTCGTCACAGGGGGTCAGTGAGGGATAGCGAAGTTTGGAGAGGTTCCGTCGCCACGGGGTCCTCGCCTGCGGAGCGAGTTCTGTAGGGGAGAGAACAGGTTGGGATGGGGTTGACACATAGCATAGCAGTGAGGACAGGAAGGCCTGTGGTGTGGCCACATGGTCAAGGAAAAGTTTAATTAAACATACACATGCATACCGAGAACAATCAATCGAGGACTGTCAGGCAAAGTTAAGGACCTCTCAACGTCAGCAGCAGAGGCAGAAACCTGCAGAGAACAAACAATATGAAATTAAACGCATTTAAATATTATTAGGGATACAGTGCCCTCCATAATGTTTGGGACAAAGACCCATCATTTATTGATTTGCCTCTGTACTCCACAATTTGAGATTTGTAATAAAAAAGTATTTACATGCATATCAGGTGAACAGTGTATGAATTACAGCCCTTTTTATACACAATCCCCCAATTTTAGGGCACCATGCTTGGGACACAGCAATGTTACAGTGCACATCATGAAGGAGTACACCCTCTCTGAAAAATGGAAATCCAGCTTTATCGCTTTACAAATAAAAAAGATATTATGTAGTGTTTCAGCAACACTGCAATACTGCAATGCTAAACAGGAAAGCATGTTTTTTAACCAACATTATAAAAAGCCATGTTGCAAATGAGTATACCCCCTCTGAGCAAAATTTGTTTCTGCTTCTAAATTATGACCATCACAAAAAGAAAACAAAATTGACAGGTATTGGGATGGTAGGTATGCCATCCCACCAAGTTACGCCTTGGTGGAGGCATGCCCCATACCTATACAGCACCGAGAGTTTGGCACTTTTCAGGGTTCCCCACAGAAATAACCACAACAGCCACAGACACTCAGCCATTAAAAACATTAAATTCTGTACATTCTGACCCCATTTCAACAGACAGATGTCATAAACACCTTCACATGTCCACACAATAAAGCCCCAAACTAAGGGGTTTTACGTTTTCTCCTTCTTCTTCTTCATCTTCTCATTCTTATTTTTCCTGCCGCCTATCCCACTAATAACATGTCTTCCCATTGGACATTTTACAGACACCCGCCAAATCTTCACCTACACGACCCTATGAAAAACTTGCATACACACGCAAAATACCCATACCTTTTTACTCTGAAACATTTTGAGTACAAACAGCTAGCCCGCCTGTGGCCTAGTGGGTAAGGTTACAGGTTTGGGAACACAGGGTTGGAAGTTCAAGCCCAGCTAGGAATGTGTTTCTTTAACCTGCTTTTACCCTCACTAATAATTGTCTACTACTTCTCAATTATTGCTTTTGCACCATATCTACCGGCCGTTCCCCAAACTGTATTATGACGTACCATCTGCACGTTCAATTGTTAACCGGCTACAATATTGCAAAGCCATATGGATTCAACGGGAGCTCTTCTGTGCTAACTCGCCTGTGTTCTTCTTTAAAACCACGGACAGGTTTGCTAATGATATTTCACGCATTGCATATCTATGTCATGGTGCTGCCTAACAAAGTGACAGACTGGTAAACCTCCGGTTGAGCGATTGAATCCGCCTCGTTCTCAGGCAGATAATTTCCTCTTTTACACTAACGTTCTCTTACGCTTATATTTTCTTTACCAAAACTCACTCATGGCCACCCATATGCATTTCATGATGGCAAATGTAATACTTTTATCAAAAGGTTACACCAGTTCACAGCTGTGCCATTTCTACTAACTACATTTCTTCACTTGGCTACTGTACAAAACCTTCTTATCAGCAAACGCCACATTTCTACATCATGTTACCTCGCCCTGTTCTCTATCCAGCCACATACAAACAATTACTATGTATGTACGTTCTGCAACTACCCATTAAAATATTACATTTAAAAACATGATTCAGTACTAGTACTGAACATGAAAAAAACATAGCAGTGCAATAGATTTCACGTGTTACTTAACCCCCACTTTAACAGCTGGCACTTTATAGCGACTGTTATATATACCGTTCGATAAGGAATATAAGCTCGCTCATGGTCACTCCATTTACTTCGCACTATACTCCGTGATCATGTCAACTTTCACCTACATGCCCATTCTGCTAAAAACATATTGTTTCAACTCCGAAATTTAATAATTTCACCTAATTTCTCTCACACTGTTGTTATTTTCTCATATGCAAAACCTGCTGGGACATATGCGTCTGCTCCTATTCTCCACTATCATGTTTTCCGGTTCTAGTTTAGCAAAACAGCGAAGAGGATTCCTACCTGCAGATAAGCCTATCAAAATGCCTTATAAACCTTACAAACACTAAAAGTGCATCTCCACGAAATAACAGACAACGGAGCAGGACAGAAGGCTACACAAGTTGCGACCTAGAGAGTTATAATTCTACGGGCTTGCTGATTCTTTTGTCAGTTGGATGGACGTGAGTACATACACTGGCCATATTTCACATGCATCTCTGATACGTTTTACACTTATACGCCACCGCACCCTTTGTCACAGCCACTGTTTTACATAGATAGCAAACCGAAACTGCTAAACAGTACACGCTCATCAGACTGTACAAATTCACACAAGGATAGCCATAATCCACAACCGTTTCTTACAGGGTCACTTCGCATTTCTCACTCTCATAATAAAACTCTTTGCAAAAAGAAATGATATCTCATAAACACGTTTACAACAAAAATGCCAAGTTACTCAAAAGTATTGACATCAAAATGACGCCAAGTTATGGAATGGAATGGAATGTGATGGTGAAGGGCTACTGGATCTCAAGGAGCTTGACAGTGATGAACTGCCTTCTGGGGACTGGAGTAGGGGGTAGCACAACTTATGGCATCTGGCAATGAAAACAAAAATCTATCATTATGAATATTGACTAAAATTATGCCATAATTAATTAGATAAAACAATAAGCTTTTTAATACACTCTTTAATTTGGTAGTGAAGTAGTAAATATACAGTACCTGCTCATTTCCATGCATTTAAAAGTTTTCTGCACTGAATTGGTCGAATAACCTCTGCAATTTCCTGTTCTCTTATGTACTGCAAGTCATCTTTGCTTTCCACTCCCTGGTGTAAGATCGTTTCTTCTGGCACACTTGGCAGGACAGAAATGACTGCGTCCTTGATGCTCTCACTTATATCAGACATTCTGAAGGAAAGGAGTGGCGAAGGGCTATTAGAGACAGACCAAACATGTTGTACACAGGCAAAGGGTAATAGTCAAGCAGGCTTGCATGTTCGAGGCAGAAATAATTTGAAATGGGGTTCTCTGAGCCCATCTTTAGGCAGTAAATCCCCTGATCAAAAAGGAAATCAGACTGGCATTTCTCTGTGACAAAGTAAACACAACTGTTGCAAACAAGAATCAGTTCTATCTTGCCAAAGACTAGTCCCTCATCATTCTTCTCAAAGACAACACGTGGCTTTTTTTGTAGCTTGTGCCTTTAACGGTGACATTGTGTACAGCCACAGAGCTACGTAGCTGGAGGCCTAAATAATCAACAGATCACAAATTCTTGAAGTTGTGTAATTTGCGACACACTGTTTAAAAGTGTGTTTACTCTCAAACCTAAGGGTCCAAGAGCGAATAAGAGGCCCAAAGCAAAGTATCAGTTCAGGATAGTCACGTATATGATGACTGTAACCCACCTAAAGGGTCACTTAGCAGTAGGTAAATATTTTCAGGTTAAAGCTAGGTTCGTAAGGAGAGGTTATGAATGAAGGGATGGACACAATGAACAACCGGAGCCAGAAAGTAAGTGCAAAATGGTTAGAACTGTATTAAAGAAAACGTAACGACAATATGTAAAGCTTATCACATTCAAACACATTCATTTGTCTTCATATCAATGTCCTGAGTGTTGTAACTGTATTCACTGTCCATTCAGTTCTGAATGTCTTCTGTTCAGTCTGGTTCAGTTCAATTGGTCAAGTTCAATTTAGTTAGTTACAAGTCAGTATTGTTGGTTGGGTGTACCCTTTTTACAAAAAATAAAGTATCAAATAAAATTGGTGTAGATTGTGATTGAGAAATTACACAGAGTGGGGTTGGGAGAAACAAGGGGTATCAGGGGTTCTTCCTCAATGGATGAAGATGAATCAAGTTGATCAAGCTGGTCGGCTCGCCATCTCCCTCGTCGGGGAGAGAATCCTAGGTTCACAGGTTTCTTCTCAGGTATCCAAAAACCCAGCCTGTATGACAACAGGCTATTATAACAACTGAATACTTTTCTCAATCTTAGTTTTTTTCTTTAAGGCATCATTGTAACCTCAAAAGTGTAAAAGTGTTACTAATAAACCAAATAGTACACTTTATAAATGTTCAACTGTACAGTTTCATTTTATCAAATATTCTATCACTCTTTAACCATTAATCATGAATTATGAGCAAGGTATTTTCCATATAGTCGATCAAGATGGCGCCGCGGATGGCTGCCTCGGTGTGTTGGTGCGCATTGTTTTGCCTTGTTTTGTTTGTAAATTCAGTGTTTTGCGATAGCATCCGGAACTCTTTCACCAGGGAAGAGCTCATGAATATCAGGGTAACAACTCCTGTGGATTTATTTCGAACATTCTCATCACATCTGCGGAATTACTGGTCACTTTTGTCAAAGTACGCTCACCCTTGTTCACGCAGTGAAACGCCGGAGGAGAGGAAGCGTGCCGGTGCGCTCGTGCGTCTCCGCAGGCGGTCTCGCACTCCGTTACGGGAATATTTCTATCTAACGTGCGATCGCTGTGCAATAAACTGGACGAACTCCAGCTACTGGTGGATAAAAACAGAGACTTTTCAACATCTTCCGTTTTGTGCTTCACGGAAACTTGGCTGTGTGGATCGATGCCGGACTCTGCGCTGCAGCTGGCAGGCTTTCAGCTATTCAGAGCGGATCGCGACACAGAGCGCTCCGGCAAAATGAAGGTGGAGGTATTTGTTTTTATACAAACAGTGGCTGGTGTAAAGATGTTACAGTGATTATGCAGCACTGTTCTCCTGTTCTGGAAACTTTTTTCATCAACTGCAAACCCTTCTACTCCCCGCGAGTTCGCTTCATTCATTCTGGTCGGTGTTTACATTCCACGCAAGCCCTCGTGCAGGAGGCACAGCGTCGCTCGCCGACCAGATACTGTGTGTGGAGCGGACAAACCCGGACTCTTTCGTTATCGTCCTCGGCGACTTTAACAAAGGAATCTCAGCCACGAACTGCCTAAATACCACCAGTTGATTAAATGCCCGACCAGAGAGGAGAACACTTTAGATCACTGCTACAGTACAATCAACCGTGCCTATCACGCCGTCCCGCGCTGCACTGGGACACTCTGACCACATCATAGTCCACCTGATTCGTGCATACAGGCAGAAATTAAAACTCTGCAAACCTGTTGTGAGGACATCTAAGAAGTGGACCAGTGAAGCTATGGAGGATCTTCGCACGTGCTTGGACTGCACTGACTGGGATGTTTTCAGGACTGCTACCATCAGTCTGGATGAGTACACAGAGGTTGTGACATCATACATCAGCTTCTGTGAGGACAGCTGTGTACCATCACGCACCAGGGTTATCTACAACAACGATAAACCCTGGTTTACAGCTAAACTCAGACAGCTAAGGCTGGCAAAGGAGGAAGCATTTAGGAGTGGGGACAAGGACCGGTTTAAAGAGTCTAAATA
>NW_026986500.1:0-22455 GCF_018555375.3 Anguilla rostrata
GCCCCTATATCTTTCTTGTAGTATGGCCCCCAGAACTGCAAACAATACTGGGTGGTCTAACATAAGTATTGCATAAGATAAGTATAACTTCCTTGGATTTATACTCAATAATTTTGGCTATATTTTCCAGCATCTTGTTTTTTTAATGCTAAAACACAGTGCCTAGAACCTGAAAGGCTTTGATCAACCATTGCTCCCAAGTCTTTTTCAAATTGAGCACATTCCAATTTTGTTCCTCCCATAAAGTAATCCTGCCTAATGTTTTTACTTCCCATATGCAGAACTTTACATTTGGCTGTATTAAATTTAATTTGCCAGGTTCCTGCCCACTTCTGGATTTTATTTAAATCTTCTTGGATTACTTTAGTGATTTCCAAGCTATTAGCTGGGGCCTCCCTGTTTTGTCATTTGCAAATTTGACTAATGTACTTTCTATGTCTCTGTCAAGGTCATTGATATAAATGAAGAAGAGCAGTGGTCCCAGCACTGATCCTCGTGGGACTCCACTTCCAACAGTTCCCTGCTCAGATACTATCCCTCCTACTACTACTCTTTGTGTTCTATCCTGTAGCCAGTTCCAAATCCACTCTGAAATACATACTTGTGTTCCAACTGTCTTCATTTCACTAACAAATCTCTCATATGGTGCCTTATCAAATCCCTTTTGGAAATCTAAGCACATAACATTGTGAGCCTTGTTATAATCAAAATGATGTAGCAAAATTGAGGGAATTGCTCAATTGTGTGTATGCCTATCAAAGTGTACACAAACCAATATGTTCTAAGCTTATTTAGGGAATTATAATGGATTTATAATGGATGTTTTTTTTTTTTTTTTTCTCAGAGATGCCTAATAAGGCAAGTTCATCTGTAATATTTTTGGGCCTGATACCAAATCTTATTAATAAATGGCTGAAAAAAACACCAGCCTTCATCCACTTTCTTTTTTTCTCAAAAAATCTTGTTCACACCCACTGTGCCGTAATCACAGACAATGCTAACAACACGCCTGATAGCTTGATAACTAGCCACACTATGCAACTCCTACAGTTTGGTGAACACCAGTTCCCCGATTTAAACCATGCAACTACATGCATGTTTCATTGTAATTAATTTCTTGCAGAAAATACACCAGAAGGACATTAGCAAATGGTATTAGCAATCTATGACTATGCCTACAGTTTTAAGTACACCATGATGAAGCAAATTTGTGATGAAAAGTATCAGGGGTACACACTTCTGGTTACATTGCCCTGAAATCGAATGGTCTGTGCACCTTGGATATTGTGCTGGGTACTGTGCAATTCTCATTGATCTTATTCACAAAGCACTAAGGACGGTTGCTGTTTAAGAATAACAACAGAGGTGAGAGCGACTGGGGATCATCCAGGGGTTGAGGATAAAATGCTGAGGCGCAGCTTATCCCTGCTCTCCGCGTGTGTGCGGCCGCCTTCCCTAATTCCCGTCAGAGGCAGCGGACCGGCGAACGGGCCGCAGGTGGGCAGGCCGGAGGCGTGAAGCAGGCGTGCTCGCCGCTGACAGGCGGCTGTCTGCGTTCCCCTGGATGGTGAGAGAACACGCCTCCCTCACCTCAGCGCCGCGCCCCTCGTGTGATCCTTTTCATTTCCGTTTGTAACGCGGGCGAACCTCGGGCCCCGTTGTTTGACAGCGACGGGGCGACATAGCTCAGGAGGTAAGAGCTTTTGTCTGGCAGTCGGAGGGTTGCCGGTTCGATCCCCCGCCCTGGGCGTGTCGTACTGTCCCTGAGCAAGACCAGCTGACTGGTACCTTGCACGGCAGCCTTTCGTTGTGTGTGTGTGAGTGTGTGTGTGAATGGGTGAATGAGAGGCATCAATTGTAAAGCGCTTTGGATAAAAGCGCTATATAAATGCAGTCCGTTTACCATTCGCAATGCGCAAACGGAGAGGTAAGACCAAAAAGGCCTGAGCGCGCTAAAAACACGGCTAACGGCACGACGGGAGACGCCCCGCTGGCCCAAACGAGCGGAGTCGTGGAAACAGATCGGGATGCAGCGAGGCGACGCGAACCGGCTCGGCTGCAGAGGGAGCTGGCCGTTAACAGCTCTGTTTGCATCAAAGGCCCCTCCCCCTGGAACATTTCGCCGCCTGACGAGGAAAGGGAGCCAATGCCACCCGGCTTCAGGAGGCACGTCATGGAGCGAATCCCATTTCACTCGGATGGTAATGCGGGGCAGCCCTGTGTCCATCTCCCTTTATACGCGCATCCAAATGCTCAAATTCACAAGGGGGGGGGGGGGGGGGGTGAGAAGAAGGTGGGACTGACAGGCCTGGATGGAATTGAAGGTGAAAATGCAGCATCTTTTTTTTTTTTTTTACTTCAAAGATTGCCAGTCCTGACAGTGTTGCCGCTACTCACACTAATGTTTTTTTCAGACCATGCCATATGCATGCAGCTTTTTTTAGCTTGAGAAACAAGCACAGGGGCAGTGTGTCCAGTGAGATTTAGGCCTTTCTCACTACAGCTTTCAAAGCTGTTAGGCAATGACTTCTGGTGCATACATTGCATTGTCCTACTGGATTAATGTGATAGCTTTCGCAATAGTACTGTAGTGGCAGCTGGTTAGCCAACTGTTCAGATGGTAAGATGAAAAAAAACACAGGGTTACATTAAACTATTTAGGAAACATTGGGTAGCATTGCTTTGGAATAGAGCTTGTTTAATTTGTGTAAGCTAAGATTGGTTGTAACTTGCCTTATTTTGATATCAGTACTTTTAATGGGAGGCCTAGATTTTGCTATTTATAATTAATGGCTTATAGACAGTGCTTTGTATACATGAGTAACTTTGTATGTTCTTTGTATGTTGAAAATGTGTTTTTGTCGAGATATACTTTATTATATACTTTACTGTGTTATGAATGACCGATAATAATAATAATAATAATAATAATAATAATAATAATAATAATAATAATGCATATAAATGTATGAATCACGAGATAAATCTGGAGAGAGGCAAGTTAAAGTGTAGACTATAACTGTTAGTTGGGGTTTGGGTCATTTAACACAGCAATTCGTGGTCGGTGGCATCATAGAAAATGATAATGTTGTCATAAATATTGTTGTGTTATAAAAAGAGCTCCCTGACGAAGGCATCTTGCCGAAACGTTGGTTAAATAAACACAGCAAGGAGGAACCTGAGTGAGCGACTTTATGCTTTTTCAGAAAAAGAGCTGCTGCCAGGTTACAGAATCCTGTGCTTTTTCGAAGCGGCATTCTACTTTGCGTGTGAATAAATGGCTCAAAGACACTATCCGCCTGGTTCGTCCTTTGATGAAATCGCCACAGTACCTTCATCCAGTCACTTAACGATTCAATTTCTTCCTGTTTCTGACACTGCTGGGGCACACAGTGTAAGAAAGCTGGGGGATTTTGTATAGTTGTTTGCTTAGTTTTCCTTCAAACATCATCACATGATGTATGAACACCACAGACAGGACAACCTTGGTCCTGGAGCTTAGGAGGTTTTCTCATTTATTTAAACTCTAACTACATAATGAGCATACTTTTTCAGCTTAATGGGCACAGATGATAATGTTTGAGAGGTGTACTCTTAGATTGAGGTATGCTTTTGGTGTACGTTTCACTATTCAGAATTTTGAGGCATATGCTCTTACTGTATGAACAAACTGTAGTAAAAATCTGACAAAAATCTGAAACAACTCCACTGCTTCCTGGTCAGAGCAGTCTATGTCTTATGAATAATATCTGAAAAATAATAAAGTCTGAAAAGACAGATGAATCGGAAAGTATGTTGCACAACCCAGTTCCAGAACATTCCAGGAAAATTAGGTAAATGCTCCTGAAATGTATGTTTTATTTCATTTATTTATATACTAGGAATATTATTACATTATTACATTATATTACAGGCATTTAGCAGATGTTCTTATCCACAGCGACTTGCACAACATTTTACATAGCATTTACATCCATGGGGGGTAGTGTCATGAGAATAACACCTTTCAATTGAATGGAAACTTCAGTATTATTTAAATGTTTTGTGTTACTTGGAAATACACACTATATATTCATTGGTAAATAGAATGTTAAAAGTGTGTGTGTGTGTGCGTGCGTGCGTGCGTGCGTACGTGTTTGTGTGTGTTTTAATTGCAGTGTATGATTTTTAAAGAATCCTATCAGATTCAGTGACAGCTCAACCATGATAATTAATTTCAAAACCATTCAATGTGTCCACACATGCATGCTAATTTCCTGCCGACTTACTGGTGTAATAGATAAGGTGATCCAGTGTATGTCATTGCCAATCAGCACAGTTGGCAAGCTACGCTGATTCACACCGAAATAGTGTCATGTTTATCTGAGCGGTTCTCCTGGGTTTTTCCAGCAACAGAAGCTAACATCATATTAACTTAAAACATGTTCATAATAATGAATCAAATGTTTTGGGTAAAAATGTAATATAGTTGAACAATGCCTTATGGCTGAGGTCACTGATGATTCCACATGGAAATGTATATTAGGAGTATGTTGCTTGGGCATCTTTTTTAAACCCCTGAAATGTGAATATGGAACCATTTTAAGGGGGTAAATCATTGCTCGACAATTTAAAAAATTTTAACTTAAGAATAATGAACAGGTCTTTGCAATTTAGGAGTTGCAGCTGTGTTTGGAATGATGATCAGCGTACACGGAGAGGGAGGTCATTGCTGGCACACATGGTGGGTGGCTACTGCTCACATTTACAGCCACAGGCCACAGTCAGTACTGATGAATTCAGGCTTCGATTCAGGGATGTGGGGCATGTCACTGCTAATGCTGGATAAGCCATCTGAAATATTTACTCCGAGCTGTAGAGCAGCGGTGGCACAGTTTTAAAGGGGGCTGGTCCAGTAAGAATACAATACCTGTGGGCTTGGTGGGGGGTTGGTTGGTTATAGCCAATCGGAGCTACTCCTTTCCTTCTCTCTTGAGGTCCTTTATTTTGGCAGTCTTTTTCCACAAGGTCTACAAACATGTTTATAAGGTTTTTTAAAAGAAACAATAATGGAACATTGCGTAGTTCTGGCAGGCCACGAGAGTCAAGCGCTCCGGCTGAATCAGCTGATGGCTCAGCTGAGTGATGTTCGCCTATCACAGTACATTTACTAACAGGGCGGTCTACTTAAACAGCCTCCCTCTACTCATTCGGCTGCTCCTCCTGCATGCAAGCGCTGCACGTTGCTTCGTAAATCCCCTCCACCACCCCAGCTCCATCCCCATGCATCAAGAATTAGCATTTCTCCATTCCTATGTGTTAAGAAATTGCATTGCTCCATCCCTATGTGTTAAGAACTTGCTTTTCTGCTGGATCTGTTCTGTGTGTACCCCTCTAGGGGGGTTTGGCTGCTGGCCTCCCGGCCTTATCCACGCGGACTGCGTGGTTGGCGGGAGAGCTCCAGAACAGAGCCATACCGCCAAACATAACTGTATTGCCTTTATTGTCAATAAAGTTCTACTTTGATGACAGTAGTCCTGGCAGAATTGCAATATAAGTTGTTAAAAATATAAATCCAGTGCGTTCCTTACCCTGCAAGATCAACAGGCTTTTATATCTAATTGTAAATATAGGTTACTTATCGCATAACTTGCAACATAGCTAGAGAGCTGTAAAGCACACCGACAGCTTACACCCAGGCTCTTACTATTGTAGCTGATTATACTTGTAGCTGTAAAGATTACACAACATATTCAACATGGTCAGTCT
The DNA here is from genome assembly GCF_018555375.3 of Anguilla rostrata. NCBI lineage: Eukaryota > Metazoa > Chordata > Actinopteri > Anguilliformes > Anguillidae > Anguilla > Anguilla rostrata. Next base: position 5,749 of record NW_026986500.1, read on the forward strand.
TGCTAGTCATGTTTGATATCTGCTTGCTCACTTGCTCGTAATTATACAGCACTCTGTGGTCATAGATGCTAAATAAAGTGGGGGGGGGGGGGGGGGGGGGGGGGGGGGGGGGTTTGCCTAAATCTTAGAAGAGGCTGGCCAAGGGCAGGTTTATGCAAATGGCATAGTTAAAGGTGATTGGCGGTTTTCACTGGAGGCCAGTTGTGAAGTTGAACCTGAGGCCAATTCTGAAGAGACCATTTAGTCTGGTGATATTTTTCTTGTTCAATAACAAAGAAAAGTGAAGTAGGACAGAGTTCATATTTTACCAGCACATAAGTATTATGCCACACTGTGCAATCAATACCAAAACCAGGCAAACTCTAATCTCTGAAGATACGGGACCTTTAAACCCAGGAGAGTCCCCACACCTGCCTTTACGGCATGTCAAACGAGAATCCTTGGTCAAATGAAACCGAAATAGTTTGAGAGGTGGTGTCAGCCTGCCTTGCTGCCTTCTCCTCAGGAACTCTGGGAACTGCGGTTCCGTGATGCGAGACACAGAGGCAAAAACTGGCCTCGCTCCCACGAGAGGCAAGGTCCCCTGGGGAGGGGCATCCAACTGTCATCATCTCACATCTCGCTTTGGGCTTAAAGTCGGCCAGCGATTGTGTATGGAAAAAATAAGACTGCAGCATTTAACCCAGACAGCCCATTATTTGTGAGGTGAGACCAAGCACATTAGTTTGCTTCTAATGGTAAATGGACTGCATTTATATAGTGCTTTTATCCAAAGCACTTTACAATTGATGCCTCTCATTCACCCATTCACACTCACACACTCACACACCAACGATGAAAGGCTGTTGTTGTCATGCAAGGTACCAATCAGCTCGTTGGAAGCAATTAAGAGTTAGGCTTCATGCTCAGGGACACTTCGATACGTCCAGGGCGGGGGATCGAACCGGCAACCCTCCGACTGCCAGATAACCGCTTTTACCTCCTGAGCTATGTCGCCCCATCTTGGCTTCTCAAACAAAATATATTCTCCATTTATTTTCAGTATGTGTTAAAGGAAAATAAATGGTTCTCCTAAAAAATGCTAGTGATGGAGTGTTCCCAGACTGACCAGGACCAGGCAGTGGGAAGTCCCACAGGGGAAGAGATGGCGTGTGAGCGGGATGACACAGGTGCACCTATCGCTGCCGAAGTCTGGGGCGGGCAGAGAACCGAGCGGGCGGCGGGAAGCTCAGAGCCAAGCGGGCTAGCCATTCCCACAGCTCCAGCCAGCCAGCATACACAGCAGTGTCAATCAAAAGGATTATCCTGAGACTTGCGGCCAATACAGAATGACAGTGCTCACATGCTCCACCTCAACTAACACCTACCTCTCCTCACCCAACACCCATCCCTCCTCAACTAACACCTACCTCACCCCACCAACACCTATCCCTCGTTAACTAACACCTACCTCTCCTCAACAAACACCCATCCCTCCTCAGCTAACACCTACCTCTCCTCAACCAACACCCATCCCTCCTCAACTAACACCTACCTCTCCTCACCCAACACCCATCCCTCCTCAGCTAACACCTACCTCTCCTCACCCAACACCTATCCCTCCTCAACTAACACCTACCTCTCCCCACCAACACCTATCCCTCTTTAACTAACACCTACCTCTCCCCACAACACCATCCCCCCTTACTAACACACTCTCCCCACCCACCTAAAAAACTTCCATTCAACCTCCTCCAGCTAACACATACATCTCATCACCCAACACCCATCCCTCCTCAACTAACTCCTACCTCTCCCCACCAACACCTATTCCTCTTTAATTGCTAAACTGCCAACAATAGCCATGTTTTTAATCTCTAAAATCCAAGCGAAAGGACAAAGTTAGCTGGCAAGTAATCACGGAAACCACAGTTGAATTAACGGAATGTAAGCTTTATCAATGAATCATAGCATGGGTAAAGTGCTCGAAGTAGCCAGACAGAAAACCGTAGAACGACATGAAACATTTCTTCTCATTGATGTTACAATCTTCATCTGAGCCTCTTTTTAATGGGACTTATCAGCCACTTATCAATTTCCTAGAGAGAAACGTAGAACAAATTATGTACTATTTCTATACAGCCAACATTTCAATGTCATTGATTTTTATTTTTTGATGTAAAAAGACCAGATCGCAATGATTAGCTAAAGCTGTTAACTGTCTTAGGTTTAATAAACAGATTAAATGCAATAAACAAGTTAATTAGCAAGGGTGCTTGTGGAGTGTAGTAGCAATGGGCCAGTCAAAATTAAAGCAGGTATTTATGTCATCATATGAAATACATTGTCAAATGCAAACAATAATAAAAAATAATTTTAACTAGTTTTTTTTTATTTTTCTATTTTACATTTATTTGTACAAACACAGAATAACATTCGTGAATAATAACACTTTTACCACACAGGCCTAATTCCATTGCGATGTTGCTGTACCCTACACAACACCACAACCTAATAAATATTCTTTGTGACCTAAGTTTGGCTGGCCGACCCATAGTCTGTGCACCGCTTGCCCGGACAACAACTTGCTAGTGAAGCAAAAGTGTCAAGTACAATTATTATGAGCAGTTCTGATAATTGGCACCATCAAGCAGAGTGCAGTAGGAATTACATGGGTCGCCTCTCTCTCCATTGAAAATAAATGAGGAATGTCACAGGAATACAGTGTTTGGTGTAAATCCAGGGTAACTCATAATGATTTCACGACCCAATAGATATCCCACACCACCCAAACTTGGGTCATGACCCAGAGTGTGTGCACCACTGAGTTACACTGTGATACCTCTACTCTTTTCAGAGGTGTGGGAGCTTTTAATGACCACAGTGAATCTGGAACGCATCCCAATGATGACAGCTTCCATATCCCTGTCTGATTTAATCTTAACCAGAGTGAAGAGTGCCATCAACCGGCCCACCAAATCTTCCAGCAGAAAATCCATTTGCCAGCAGTTGTCCCATCCAAGTGTTAATCAAGCCCAGCCCCTCTTATCTCCAAGAGTTTGGCATGAGCTGACTGTTTTCTGGCAAAGGAGATCACCGCCCTGATAGATCCAGGCGGGTGTTCTAAACATGCTTCTGAAACACATCAACAGCAGGCCGCCTGGGTCCCGAGTCTGCTGCAGCAGTGGCGGATCACTGCAAAGAGATTCTCTCTGTTCGTCTTCTCAGCTGGGTGCAAAACTAGCCCTAATGGACTGAGAGGAACTCGATGAATCCTGTAAATATGTGGAAAAGGAGACAGACGCTTATGCTACCGGCTCAAATGCATCAAGCACAAGCATGAGAGAGTGGGCAGGATTTCCAATAATGTGGTTAGAAAACATCCACAGGATGATGAAAGTGTGTGTGTGGGGGGGGGGGGGGGCTAATGAAGAACAGGCAGAAGAATGAAGAAGAGAACAGACAGGTGTTTGGGTTTTATCATTCTGTGCGTGTTTCAAAGCAACGGCATCAAAGGGAAGCCTTTGCCATGGGACACAGCAGCGTACTGAACACAGAAAACGACAGCATAGAAAATGAGTTTTGTTTTTTTTTTGGTTCAGTCTTTTTGGTTGAGTCACTTTGTCAGCAATGCACCATTCTTTCAATCTCTGTGACAAAGTTTATTGAGTCTAAATTGAAGAAAAGAAGAGAAAGACCAATTGCAAAAGGAAAAAGAGAAAATGGCAGTTTGAAAATGGAGCGGAGGAGGACCTGCTGGTCGCAGAGTAAACCATCAATTACATCCGAGTCACAGCTACAAACCGACAGACAGATAAAGATGAATGCAAGCAGGCCGGGGGGGGGAGGGAGAAAAATCTGACATTCAGTGCCATTAATGATGCTCGACACATAGGACAGATTGAATTGTATTAAAGAGCTATGCAAATCAACATGACTGGGATGAGAAGCATGCCATCCTGTAAGGCACGGCTTGGCTGGGCACGCCCCATACCTATACAGCACTGAGGGCTTGGCACATTTCAGGGTTTCCTAACATAAATAACCACAATGACCACAGGCTCTCAGGCCTTAAGAACATTAACTTCTGTACCTTTTGACCCCATTTCAACAGACAGAATTCACAAACAGCTTTGCATGTCCACACAATAAAGCCCATAAAAATATTTTGCATTTTTATCCTTCTTTCTCATCATCACAAATGTTCTGGTCCCCCAGTCAATCATTCTCCCCATTGGACATTTAGCTACATCTGCCAATAGCAACACCTGAGCAAAGTAGTCTGATGAAAGTAGCCAATTGCAGGATACTGTGATACACAGACAAAATGGACATGTACAGAGGTGCACATGTGCTGCTATTTCAGTCAACTGTACATGTTTTTAAATACTGTACTTAGTTTCATCTTTGTTGTGAGCAAAAGCTAGATAATAATTGCCAAAAAAAAAACATATAGCATTATTGCTATTAGAGCTGTATAATCTCCGTAGAAAGCTCATTTATATTTCTGAAATGCATTCTCTATAATTTCACATGCCAACCCTACATAACATTGTTTCCTTACTACTTATAGGTATTGTTGCCACACCTTAGACAGTTTCGCTTTTGGCATTTTGACCAAATTTAATGTTACCTAGCTGGCGAACAGCACCTGCAGTCACAGACTCAGTCGACAGAGTGAACGCAACATTAGTGAAGACGGCACCAAAATGAAGCACTTAAATCTGCTTTGCAGTTCGGTCCGGTACCTGTCGTATGGGAACCAGTGCCATAGTGCTACCTGGTTTCGGTACCCAATCCTATTCATGATTGAGACAGTTACATGACTACAAGGTAGGCCTGACAACCTCAGACTACCATTGCAGTCTTTGCTCAGCCAGGGGCTTGTTCTGTGGGCCTGCAGCCGGGTACTATTGGAGTCTTTTTGCAACAGCGTTACAGGCAGCAATAAAAATGCTCAAGCATGCACGCAAGGTAAATGGAGGTCAATTTGGCCGATCATGGCCATTTAAGTAAGTGCTTATAACTGTATTTTCTTATGCAACATTTTTTTAATTCAAATTATATCAGAATGTTTCAGGAAAAGTCACGAAGGGGGATCCATATGGATTTCATGCTAAGATTTATTTATTTTCTTAAAGTGACCAAGGTCAAACTGACTGCTGTGGCTTTTGTAGTGTTAACGTCTTAACTAGGCTACTGTAGCTACCTTACAAACGCCACATTTTAAAATGAATGTTAGCTAAGCCTATAGATCATCTACTAACATACAAACAATTAGTAGGTCTATCATGGATATCAGAGGTGGACAAGCAGGGCCCTACCTGTTTCCAGTTTCCATGCCTTAATTACTTAATTAGCCTTAACCTTTACGCCATCTGATATTTTAGCTGCATTCCTTGATATGCACATGACTGACAGCCTAAGACAGTTCTATTGTCCCTACAGGATTTTTTACTGAGATTAAATTTACAAGTGAACCAGTGTTGGTAAATACAGCTAATTAGCTAATTTAGCCAGGGTAATTGCTGGGAACAGAATCCTGCATGTACACTGGCCCTCCAGGACTGCCTACACCTGGTGTATACAATTACCCATTAAAACACACCATAATCCATTTAAAAATACGACAAACACTTTCATTTATTTGTAAAGGAAAAATGATTACATCCATGCGTATGTGTTTCTTTGAGCTAGAATGTATGTGTTTGCATGTGTGTGTGTGTGTGTGTGAATATCTCTAGATTTAATTATCTTATGGTTCATGTTTTTATTAACGTTATTATCAGTTACAAATAACAAAAACAGTACAAGAAGAAATGATGCCTGAACAAACGTGTTATATGTAAAACAAATACTACCGATGCATACAAAACGCTGTCTTTTAAGTCATTAATTAAAACTTTCTAAATCTAGGCCTGTTAAAAGTTACGTCAAACAATGCTGACTATCTTACCTCACAAAAAATTAAATAAGCTCTAATTCCAAAGCAACGCTGCCCAATGTTTCCTAAATTATTTAATGTAACTTGGCCCTGTGTCATCTTACCATCTGAAGACAACATGGCCATTCAAACTTTGTGTCATATTAAAGTGTGAAAAAAAAAACACATCAAAAAGGCCAGGATGATATGAATGAAAGAGGAACAAATTGATGCACATGCTATAAATTTGTGTCTGCAAAAATGCTCAGATTCTCAACATTTTCTCAACATTCTGGTTAGGCTGTTTGTTTCCTTGTTTAAAGGATCTTTTTAATGATTCAAGTCTTCTGACTTGAGCAACTGTTATATCATGTACAAAATCATTTCCACAGAACATTGTGCAATCCAAAAAACGCATGGTCTTGAATCAGTGCACAGCATAACCTCCATTATGATGTTACTTAACCACTCAAGCAGGACTAAACCCATTTTAAGTGCAGTACATAGAATTTACAAAGGACAATAAATGAGCCATCTGCTCTTGACTCAGCATACATTTTAACAAATATTTCAGCGTATGCTTTCAGGAGGCTGTTACGATGAATATCGATAATATGGTGTTGAAATTTAGTAAATATATTAGGACATTTATTGTTAGACTGAGGGATACATAATACAAAAAAGAAAGGTCATTTTGAGAGTCCAGTACAGTCAGAACACTAGTGAGGTGTTAATGATGGAAAACCAATTCTGTACCAGGAAATATGTAAGTAAATATAAGTAAATGTAAGTTTTAAAAAAAATGTTGTAGTACACACACACTATTCTAAAAACAAATTATACAAAATGTAGCCATTCAAATATTTTTTTTTCCTATAATGCAGTGATAACTATGCTATACTTGCTTTATTTTTTATTCTCAAGTGACATACAGTTCAATCCATAACTATTTGGACAGTGAAACACTTGTTGGTGTTTTGGTTCTGTACTGCACTGTCAATATGGGTCCTGTTACCAAAATAGTTGTTATCAAATGAACAAATGTGACCCACCGTTACTTAAGATTTATTTTTTGTTATGCACAGTACGAAAACAGCCTTATAGGAGACAAGAAGGTGGCATGTTGGATTTTCTTTAAATAATGAACTCAAGCCTTATCCGAGCCGTGCATGACTTCCTGAGGCAATTGCTCCCGACACCAGTCAGGGCTAGTATATCACAAGGCAGAAGCTGTGGACGTTTCACAGTGGTCATCTTACAGTGTCCCCCAAAATGTCCTCACCCTTTACACAGATTATAAAGACAAGATACCAAAATATATTTCAGTTCTCAAACATAGAAAATGTTCTATTTTAATAATGGCTCAATGGAATCAACCAAAATAGCACTTTTCTTCAATGATAAATTTGCTTCTCCCCAAAAAAACATGAATATTTTTAACCTTTTTTCAGTCACTTGATAAGGACAGAATGGCTGAGTCAGCGAGCCTTGGAGGATACACGCTAGGCTAGCATGTTTCTATGGTGACAGCATAACGGAACGCAGTTATGCTGAGGCTGATGCAGCACAGGAAATACTAATAATGCCCCAATCACTTCACTTGAAAAGGCCGCCATGTTCAAAAAAGGAGAGTCATCACAGAGGATGCTACACATCCACACGCACTAAACAAACTTGACAGACATTTGTGCACGGTTCATCCTTCTGCACCGCTTTTACGATGCGCTTATTCCTTCTGTAAATATAAGACGGTATATGATTTGTTTGTGATTTGTTTTTCAAGGCGCTGTGATTCGGACGAGGCGTTATTAACGAGCCGCGGATGTGGGCTGCGTCGCTGAGACGAATGTGACCTGACTGTGGCCGCTTCGGCTTTCACCTCGCCGAAGCTTGAACGTACGCAAACATGCGGCGACAAGATGTCTCATTCAGACTCAGGTGGAAAAACAGAGCAGGAGAGCAAGAGCTCCTTATAGAAACATCACAGTGGCATGGAATGTTATATATAATCACAATGAATGATGGTATATAAAGTCACCCACGCATCCAGCATATTGAACTGCTCTCTCGATATTATGTCAGTTTTGGATATTCACTTTGATATTCACTTTATTGTGTTCTATTTGACCTTCAGTTAGTGTTGTTTCATAGAAATATGAAATAAGGTCGTGGTAATATTTGTATTCATCCGTCAGTATTTTCTCTGATACTGGTCAGACATTTTGTGATATTTACTGACTGCTATGCACACATTTCTCTGCAGAAAACTTTTTGAATTTGTCAGCAATAATATATTATTAAGAAATATTTAAGAATATTATTAAACAATATTCTACAATATAAAGAATTATTATAAAATGCCATGAGCACAGAATAACAAAACCTCAAACCAAAAAAAAAACTTGGATGCTGACCCTATCACATAATTTCCCTGTTGTGTGTCCAGTGTCTGGCAGCTGAATATTTGGTGGAATTATTCAGGCTTTGACGGGTGGTTTGAAGAAGGTGCCAGTGAGCAAAGCTGGGAAATTTCCAGCATTGAAAGAACGGAAGGCAACCATGGAAACAAAATTAGACCATATACCTCTCTGAGAAAAAAAAAACAAACAGAAAAAACATAATGCAATCAGGATACTACAATTACACGTCTTAATGAAACACGTCTCAAAAACATTTTATTGAGGACAAAAGGGAACTTGTTTGAATGGCATTCCCACCGCAGTCACCGGAACTGAACCAGATCGAACGTCTGCAGGAAAGACAGAAAAGGCCAAACATAAAATAACATCAGCAGATCATCTGTGGGAAGTGTTGAGAAAGTGCTGGTTTGAAATGAAAGATGGGGTGTTACATAAGCTGGTGGAATCAATGCCGAGCAGAGTGACGGTGGTAACCAAGGAGAAAGGACGTAGCGAGCACAAAGAATGTTTGACCTTCAAAAGATACCTACAGTTTTTTTTTTTTTTTTACATATATCATTTAAAAATGTATTCTTGAATAATAAATATAAACAGAGTGTAAATAATCGTCTTAGACCTTGATAAAGAATGTGTCCTCAGACTTTTGTTCCCCACTGTAGGTTATGTTAATTCAGGTGTCATTTAAACAAAAAGTGCTTTTTTTCTCTGAGCTGCAGTTGATGATTGCAGCTCACTTCGTGTGAACAAACAGGGGAACTGTACCGAGAGGTGCATGTGGATCATGACAGCTGCAGCTGGTTGTGCTATGCACAAGCTGTCAGTATGTGTTAAGCACCAAATATTTACATTTCACAAGCTTGCGGTGTATGGTTATTTAAATTCAAGGACACATTCACTGACTCTCTGGAAAGGTTATACTCTTCTACTGCACTGTACAGTACTCGTACTTGTGATAAGATGGATGTTTATCAAATTATGATTTCATTTTTCTTCTAGTAATCCTTTTTCTCTTTTTTTCTCCCACTGGAAGTTCTGAGTGTGTTTTCTCCAGCGGCCATCGCTGCAGCCTCGACCGTGCCATCGGTTCGAGGCAGAGCCGTCAAGCGTTAGCCATCCTCATCTGAAGGCGAGGCCAAGCATCGCTTTTTTGACGCACCACGGTCCGCAAGTCCGGAGGAAAGCGCTCCAGGCGGAGCTCGCGGCACAGCGAGACGTTGCCATGGCTGCCGACCGACGCCTGCCCGTCCCCGGGAAACGGCACGGATGATCGTGCGTAACCCCCCGCGGGGCCGCCAAGTTTCCGGATTCGGTTCCAGACCGAGGGGGCCCGTCCAAACCCCGGGAAAGCGGCTCGACGAGACCGAACGCCGAGCAGCCCCGAGCGCGGGTACTGCAGGGCTCTACGCTAACGTTTTTTCCACGTCACGTCGCACACCTGCTCACAAGGTGAAAAAACTTAGAAGCGCACTAATCCATCCCAATTAGTTGACGTGCTCCTGACTTATTTTTGCAGTTAGCGCACATCAATTTTCAGGATCAAATGCGCCTAAAACGGGAGCGGTGTAGAGCCCTGATACTGTCACCGAAACGTAATTTTAATGAGAATCGCCATGTCGATATGCGTTTTGGCGTTTTGTTGACGTTTGGCGTAAACTAGCGATTCCTATCAAATGAAACCGGGAATCTAAATCAATCGTGAGATATCGTTTTCTAAATGGTGAGATAACGGCGCTTTTCTGCACCGATTCCCGCTGAGTTCCCCCTCGTGTGTTCTTCCGGGGGGGGCGATGAAATCGCTGGAACTCAGATGTCCTTGAGGCCACGTGCAGCCTTCGGGGGGGGCGGAGCGGCAGATGCAATCGCAAATACGCGACGAAACATTTCAATAGCAACCTTGAGTCTTTTATAAACGACCGTTGTTGTGCCTGCGCAGGCAATAAAACCGCTGCGAATAACTGCTTTAAAATAAATAGACAAGCTGCGGCCTTGAGCTCTGCTTCCGTACAAAATACACACACGGTGCTACGCATTTAAACCGCACAAAATATTTAGAGATTGAATACAACTTGAGAATTCCCTTTCGATTGCATTTATTTGTGACTGACACTGACTTTTATCCTCTGTTTATTTATGTCACGTTCATGTAAACATGAACAAACTTGTCACTTTCCGACTATTATTTATACATTTCATTTTTATTTTTTGCAAATAGAAGTTTGAGGACAATGACTTTGACATGTCCATGACATTTTAAGCATGGGCTTTACTCAAACTACATGGAAAAAAAAGCAAAACACAGTCCAAAGTTTATGTGAAAGTAGTCCAGGGAGAAGATCCCTCTGAATCTCAGCAGAATGTTGCTCTCGTTTTAATTAAAGCGGTTGAAGAAAGCAGGTTGTCACCAATTTAGAAATTTTGAAAAGTGGTGTGCATAAAATCACGAGATGGCCCCTGTTGCTTCAGTGTGGAAACCCTAATTAGCTTAGTTAAAGAAGGAACGGTAAGATGCATTTAAACTGCTGGATTTCAGCCTCGTTAAGCTCTTAAAACACCCTTACAGTGGGCAGCCTCTCGATGGCACACACAGCTAGCGCCCAGACAGGCAGACGGATGCAAATAGCCTGCACAGGCTCCCTGTTAGCGTACCGAATTATTGCAGATGACAGTGTGTGTTCAGCGAAACGCTGAGCACCTCGAGCACGTAAGTACCTTCATTAATTTGACGTGGTAAACAGAGCTTCGCAACCGGGGAAAAAGAAAAAAAAAAGGAAGAGAAAAAAGAACATCTCAGACAGCTCAGAAAGTAGGCCGCGGGCACCGAAGGCTCACGAGCGTGCAGGTGCACAACGCTCACTGAAAAGGGGGTCCCCCTTTGCTCCGCGCAGAAACGCGAAACTCAGCGCATCCGCGATCCAGAAGGCTGCCGCCGAAATGCTGACCTCAATACGATATATTTTTTTTTCTTAAATAAACACTGTGGTGATGCTATAAATATCGCGTTTGTTTTTTCTGGTTAGAGCCTGATTAACATCAGTGAAAAAAAAGAAAAATGGGTGCACTCCATAGTCTTATATAAGGTACCGGTGATCCTATTTAGTATACTATAAAAAAAAATAAAAAAATGAACACCACACACCTAAGCTCTGAAATTTTATTTGACTTGTGAAAATGCTGTTAATAACATTTTTTGAGCTAAAGTACGCATTGGTAATTTTCTTTTTTTGGATAATAACATCAGTAAACATTTTGTACCAAACAAAAGTTGTTGTTGTTGTTATTATTATTATTATTATTATTATTATTATTATCATTGTTGTTGTTGTAACTGCATACCAGCGAAGTGATGAAGCATCTTCGAACAGATCCCAGATCAGTTTTGTCTTTTTAAACATCATGGAGAAGAGTAGGACATGAGCAGGAGAAACTAGTTCACATCCTTGATTTTACATCAGCACTCTGAGATGAATAGGGACATGGAGCAGAGGGGAGCTGTCCATGGCGCTGACAAGAACTGAATGGAGAGCATTTGGCATCAGTGCAGAGTAAAATCAGCACATCACAGAGCCTCCACCTTCTCAGCTCTGCTTACTGGCATTGCCATAGTATCCGTGGAGCCTTGCTTAAGCATCATAACCTAATGGTATTACTGGAGTTACAGCTGTATTTCCAGTGAGTCTGCTATTTATATTTCCCCTTGTCTTTTTCCCGGCATTAGGGAAACTGAGTTGCCTCACGTGGTAGGCAAATCTGTCAACAAGAACCTAAATGAACATCTGGTGATTCTCAACCTTGTATGCCCTACACATTTACGGCTGAATAATTGAAAATGCAAATAAGTCTCATGATTTGCAAAACTATGCAATGATTTAAAACAAGATGCAGTCTGAGAATCAGAGTAGTGATCACTTGTGCACTCTTATACTGATTTATGAAGGCAGCACACTCACATGCTATACATGCTTTGTGCAATTAAAGTAGAACCAAAAAAACAGGTCAGTTCGTTCTACTACTACTACTACTACTACTGCTACTGCTACTACTACTGCTGCTGCTGCTGCTACAACTACAATAACTACTACTACTACTACTACTAATAATAATAATAATAATAATAATAATAATAATAAAGTTACGTAAAGGAACCTGAATATGATTCCATACTCAGGGCCTATAATTTCTGGAGACTCTTAGCAGAAGGCAGCCAGGCTAAATGCAGTTGCATGCATCTCACACACTTCGGACCTGCCTCAGAATATGAAATGAGGGCTTTTTCAGGGTCAGTGGCAGAGTGGTAGGTGCTACATTTCTCCCGCACTGCAGCCTCTGGCTCCCAACAACCACACAGCAAACTGTCAAGTGTTAATTCAACTCTAGAGTGGGACTGAATGTCCCACTGATTTTTGAATAAGGTACCTGTATAGATTATTCTTAGTCCAAAAAACATTAACATTCCCAACATTGTAAATTTCTGAAAACAAAACAAAACATTTTTATATGATACCATCCATATAGAAAATTAAAAAAAAAAAAAACATTTTGGTGTCTTGGTGACTGTAAACATTTCCTGTAATAATAATAATAATAATAATAATAATAAGGCATGCAGGCAGGCTAATTGGAGACTCTAAATAAAAGTATGAGTGTGTGAGTGAATGGTGTGTGTGCCCTGTTAGATTGGCAGCCTGCCCAGGGTGTATTCCTGCCTCTTGCCCAATGCACAATGGGATAGACTCCAGTACCCCCCACAACTCTGCCCAGGATAAGCAAATATAGACAATGGATGGATGGATAAATAAATAAACAAAAGGACAACACACATACTATCCACTGAAATGAGTGGAGGGAACCACTCAGCCTTGAAGAAATCAAGCCTGAGAATGACACCCTGTCAATCTTGAAGACAAGCATGGGTACATGTGCACAGCAATGGGAATTTGTGCAATAAAGGTCCTAGCACAGATTAACATCAGCATTTCTAATGGCAACATAAGCTTTGCATGTTACAGAGTGACAATCTGCAATGAGATGCATGAGTCCTTGAGGGTGAAAAATAAAATAAAATAAAATTCCCGACCAATAAAATCTAAATTCACATTAGAAGCATGGAGCCCAGTCTGAAAATAAAAGAATCAAGGTCCAGATAGCAGAAAGGAGGACATGTGACGGTCAAGGATGATTCACTAGAACTGCGTAAGTTTGATGGAAAGAAAGAGAGTCAGAAATCTGTGGAAACTAGGTCCGAGGTCCAAGAGCGTGTATTATTTCAGTCCTGGGAAGACTGACCTTTTGCATCAACGGATCATTCAGGGGTGGTGCATTATCGGCTGTGGAGCCACACAAAGGAGTTTGAATGGTTGTCGCTATCTCATCGTGCCACAGTGCCGTCTCCGATCGATCCGGAGCCTTCCATTAGCGCACCCCAGCTCTACGCAGAGGGCATCCCCGCTCGCAGCGAGAGCTCAGCCCAGCTGGCGAGCTGCGGACCGAAATGGGACGGACGTCAGCGCCCGTGTCACCGACAAGCATTCCCTCTCCTCTGTAGCATCACACTGATGTCCATGTCACTGTTACCGATTGAACAAGCGCTTTTTTTATTTTCAGTGTTTACATGTACCAATAATTAGCTAGCTAGCTAGCTAGCGAGCTACATTATCATAAATTGAAAATGAGCAGTTAGATTAGCTCAGTTAATGTAATGAGTCAAACAAGTGACAATTTTAATTAACGTACATGGAAATAAAATATAAAGACAAATACAATTAGCAGTGCACATACACAAACCAGAAAACACATGCTATGATATTAGACCTATTTAATTTATTTTTTCTTCTTCTTCTTCTTCATATTATTATTATCATTATCCTGAAAGCAACAATGTTTTTATTCTGTCCACTACAGGAGGAGTTTCCACTGGTCATTTGGAGACTGTGCTCATGGAGAAATTAACATGGCTTTTAAGTGGTGTCACAGAAAAAAAAAAAAAACAATCTGCAAAGAAGAAATGTGGTCAGTTATTGTGTGTAGAAATTACACATCTTCAAACAATTACGTATTGGAATTTTACAGTAAATTACTGGCTAGGAGTTCGAGTGAATTCACATAAATTAAAGCTGAGTATTTCACAGTAATTTGTTATGGAACAATAATACTGGGCTGAGATTACACAGTTACAAGTTGCTGAATTGATCTGTATTTTCACATACCAACTTTAATTGTATTATAATTCACCACTAAGTATACTGTAAATAACTGTAAATTATTGAACTGTTGCAATTTATCATTCTACTACCATTTTACTATACCTACACAAACATATAGTCTTTGCGTCAACAGTTAAATGAGCGAAGCAGGCAACCACCATTTTGGCCTTTTATTTTTTATTAATGGAGAGTCACAAAGAACAAATAGAAAAAGAACAAAATGGGGCTATGAAATCCACTCAAGAACAGCCCATTTTGTCATTAAAGTGCAGATGTGCGGGTCAATGCACTTTCTTTTGGCCTTGAAGACCCTGTCGGGGTGCATGCCCAGGAAACGCCTGTGAACAATAAACACATACAGTGCAGTTCATAAGTATTTGGACAGCGACATAATGTGTGTTGTTTTGGCTCTACTAATGAATATGAAGTTGAAATACAGACTTCCAGTCTAATGAAACATACCTTTGTCCACCCATGCCTCAAATTATATTATACCGGGATATTAACTTTAGGCCATACCACCCACCCCTATGGCCCTATGTATAAAAAGGGCTGTCATTCCTACATGATTCACCTGACATGGATGTTAAATATCCACAAATTAAAGCTGACAGTCTGGATTTAACCTCATATTCATCATTTCAATTCAAACCCATTGTGCTTGAGCCTGAGCGTTCAACAGGAGGTCCTTGAAGGTATGGTAGGATGTCCCTGACTAGATTTGTATATTTAATATAACCCTTTTTATCTTATTGTGGGGTCCCTGGATCAGAAAAGGTACAGAGCCAAAACTATCAAAATTACACTTTGCTGTCCAAATATGGAAACCCTCCCAGCTGAAGAGTCAGCAGGCGTATCAGACATAACACACATTTTCCTTTGAATTAGATGTGGGTGTGTGGGGGGGGGGGGGGGGGGGGTGTAGAGAAAGAGAGAGAGAGAGAGAGATGCATCAATTCATCTCAAAACATGTTTTGGCCTTTGAGGAAAATTGACTGGTTTGAGAGATTGGCACAGAGAGAAAACCCCCTTTCTTCAAGTCTGACAAGGTTAATGCCAATCTGACCGGTTCAAAAAAACAAGTCAGGTAGAACTTACCTTTGGGGTGAACTGTACGGTGCAGGAGGCCTCCTCAGGGTATTGTAGGTTGGAGTTGTAATAGCTGGCGGCGAGCACAGCGATGCTATTCACTCCGGTGGCGTGTGGTCCCTGGTACAACTGTCCTTCTATGGAGAGAATCCCTAGAGTAGGGGTCATCATCACACCCGAAAAAATGCTAATCATTTCTAATCCCTGCAGACCCTGTTTGCAGGCTCAACATTCTCATTGTCTTCTTGAGACCGGCCACTTAATTACTCAGATGAGAAGTTGCTTACAGCACTGCTCCCTTTGTGCAGAGTTGGCAAACCTATGAATGTCGGTTGGAAATTGGCAACATTTAATCAATGCTGGTCCAGATTGTAAACATGCCTGTAAGTCTGAATATAAATTTTGGATGAAAATTTAAGACGCGATAGGTTTGATTGTGTACGTGGTCTGTGTGTGTGTGTGTGTGTGTGTGTGTGTGTTTGTGTGCGAAGAGAAGAGAGAGGGTGAGAGAGAGACCCCCTAAAATGGGAGGGGTGGGGGGTGGGGGGGGTCTGTACAAAAAATGCTGTAACTCCTACTACACGGTAACTCGACATGTATATAAATGCCCTTAAAATCATTTTAACCTCATATTCAGCTCACCTCATATTCATATTTCATTTCAAATCCAGTGTGCACTCTCCAAATACTGAAGGTGAGTGTGAGCGAGTGTTGGACATACAGTATTATGTTCTTTGCAGTACTGTGAACAACCAGCAGGGGGGTGCTGGGTATGATGAGTACCCCCTGGACAGCTGTCACAGAAGGCTGAAAAATAGGATGATTCAAGTTTATGGCCACGTGGATTCAAAATAGTATCCATGGCCACGTGCACACTGCAGATAAATGCGGTTGCTACTCATAATTTGAGCGCTTGTTCCTTTGACATTCAAGTTTGCTTACGAAGGATAGGGACAGCTGCATTCCACACAACCACGTTCACTTCCTGTTTGAAGCCTGTAGTCACTCCCATATGTGAGTGCGCGTGGGTATAAAAAACAGAACAGCCTGCTGTTTGTTAGCGGCACAGTGATGTACAGAGCATTGCTCACAGCTG